>NC_090884.1:65893685-65901185 GCF_036669925.1 Montipora capricornis
TTACCTTATCCAGTTTTTGACCATCTAAGACACAGAACGGGGTTTCCTCAGGATTCCTGTGTAAATAAAGCAAATTGATTTAGGGGTTAGGACATAAATTTAAACAAAACAAAAACAATAAAAACCAATGTCACAACATTTCAATGTTTAACTAATGTCATTACTAAAGTCACAAAAAGAGAGTTGGTAAGAATGTATAAATAATGGGACAGGACAATACATGTACATGTAGTTAATTAACAATGTTAAAATGTGTTAAGAATGTCTATTTAACAAAGAGTTTGGCACAGATGGAATCAGCCTGGGAAAAGAAAGGTGGATTTTGAGCAGAGCATTTTGTAGGCGTCGGGCTATGGGCACAAAAATGGTAGTAGCCTTTGCCGTCATTTTTATGGCACATGTTGAAAAACAGCTACTGGCCGCCAGCCCATGGAAACCTCTCATCCGGAAGGGATTTGTCAATGACATTTTCCCAGTGTGGACCTTATGTACCTAAAGCAGAAATCAACAACTTTCACCAACTCAATCCACACCACAATAAAATTCATGCATGAAATGTCATTGGAAAAGATTGTTTTCCTTGATACTGAAGTTTTTAAAGGTGCAAGGTTCATTAATGACAAAATCCTGGATGTACAAACACATTTTAAGCCAACGGAAACGTTCCAATACACGCACTTCTCCTCATGTCACCCTCTCAGCATCAACAAGGGCTTTGCAAAAGGAGAAACTTTGCACTTGCTAAGAACAAACTCAGTTAAAGAATCCTTTTAGTTAAGAAAGAAACAATTTTTAACTCGCCTTTTAGAATGAAGCTACCCAAAAACTTCACCAAGGATATCTTAAGGTGGCTCAAAGCAGTTTCCAGCACTTTCCAAGACGCAGATTTTTGATGGGTCATAATTACTACTCTTTATCAATTGATGCTACAATTAAGGTATCAAAATACTGCGCAATCACTAGCGAACACGTTGGTATTATTTGTGTGACACAATAGGTTACCATAGCAATACTATGACCTGCTAAAAACACCCTTAATTTCAGCTTTAAGCGCTTATATTTAAAGAACGGTACAGTGAAATTTTTTCTTATTACAGAATTTTGATTAGCAGGATGAGATGTAACTTTTGGCAAAGTTTAAAAAAATTCTGTACATGGGGTTCAGAGCCGTCTTAATTCTTCGAAAATTTTAGGTGGCTCTGAACCCCATGTACAGAATTTTTTAAACTTTGCCAAAAGTTACATCTTATCCTGCTAATCAAAATTCTGTTATAAGAAAAAATTATTGCTGTATTTAATGTAACACGCATGCATGCAGCAGTACAGAATGAACATATTAAGAAAACTAAAAACCTCGTGAACATGAGTAGAAAATAGTTGATGATTTCAAAGCAGTCTAAAAAAGCAATAAAACTTATAAAGAAAAGCTCACAATGCCGGAATACATACTGTTGTTACACATATCAGATATCAGAATTGTTTAGATATCATATTTTAAGGACTGATAACCTAAGGTCCGCTCATGCTTAAAGTGCAGCCCCCCCTACCCCCAGTGATATGCGATATGTGATACATTGATATATTAGATTTTTCAGACTTTTACCTTAATGTTTTGCAATCATACCATTGTCATCTTTATTTTTATTTTCATTGTTATTATTATTATTATTATTATTATTATTATTATTATTATTATTATTATTATTGCTATTATTATTACTATTGTTATTATTTATTATCATCTTTTAGGGGCCCTCACCTAGTTAGAGCGTGCTATGTTATTGCTTTTATTTGTTTATAATTTTCAACATTTACCCTTTTTTCCTTTTTTTTAAATTACCTTTATCATTGTTTTGTATAGACCAAAATAAATAAATAAACCATTCCAAAATTTGTTGATATTTTGATTGGAATAGGGAATATCAAAGACAACAAAGGATGAAACAACACTTGGTCAGCGCCTAATGACAATGTGAATATTTATAATATTAAATTCCGTAAAACTACCAATCACAGCATTTGCAGCTGCAGTGAAATCCAAACAAACTGGTACAGCCTTCTCAAAACCAGCTGGTCGACGGCTCAATGAGCCGCCTCCTCAGAAAGCTTGACTGTCAAGCTTGAAAAAAGCTTGTTTGACTTACAAATTCGCCTTAGTTAACTAACATTCCAGTATTTCTTATCAGACTCTATGAAAGTGTCACTTTACGTCCCCCAGATTGCATCTGTGAGTGTCTAAATTTGAAAAATTCCCAAGGGGAGCAGGCCCCCATTCCCCCAAAAAGCTTGCGTCCTTTGGGCACTAGCTTGGGTGCCTTAAGCACCAAAACCGTCTCCATTTTCCTTGTGACCTGCTCCCCAAAAATATTTTGAGAAGGCTGCTGGTAGAGAACAAAGTTTTTTTTTCCCCCAAAAATGTCCCATCCCATGCATCCATCAGCTGCAGCTTGGTTATTCTTTCAAGAAATTTAGCGTTATTCCACTGACAGGAATCACTGACTCTTGAAAATCAAAATAGATTTATCCAGTATTTATCAGCTTGCCTGGATAATGCATTTTTGTGAAGAGTGTTCAGTGGTGAGGACTACGGTGGGGCGGCCGTTGGAACTTCCTAATCCAGGGCTGGAAACTAAAATTTCGGAGCACTCGCACGATTAGTTTTCACTCGCCTAGTTTTCTCAATAGAAAAATTAGACCTTCCCTCCCCTCTCAAGTCCTCCCTTTAATTTTTAACCATGTTTGACATTGTTCCTTAGTTTATTCTACATAATTAAGTTAGTGTAACATTTTTTGGTTAAATATAACAGAATTACAAAAAATGGCTCAAAGAAGCTCCAGAATTGCAAAACTAGGCAACAAAACAAGCCTTCATACTTTTACAAGGGTTTTTTTGTGACCTAATACTTACGTTGACCACTTCACAATTCAACACAATAAGCATTCTATCACACCTTCATTTCAACCGGTTTCAAACTGGTTTTGAGGTTTCCAAGACAAAAATGAGGCCTGGTTACCTGAGGTATGTCCAGGTTTGACCCTACTTAGATGCACGTCGATAAGCATCACAAAGTGTCCTCTTGCTCTCCATCACTCGTCTTGAAATACAGACAATTAACGTCACAAACGCTGCTCTTTAAGTAAACATTAACTGCTGCATTTACCCAAAGCTAAAAATAACGCAAACCTTTACCCTTACCTTATTGTTGAAAATAGGTAGCAAAAGGTTAGACTTAAAGGGACACTTTATGTTGGATGTCAAAATTGGGTGTGCATCTAATTAGGGTCAAACAAGGACATAAGTGGGTTACCCAGTTAGTAAAACACATCACATCCACAGACCAGCGTGAAATGGCGACAAGAAGCAAGGGAGAATTTGAAGATTTTTTCAGGATTTTTAGGCAGTTTTTGGGGCTTGAAACACCATAATGGCTCTACAGTGACAAGTGACTTGCCTTCCAGGGGTCAAAATTTTCGGCTGTATCTCAATGGGGATGTAACGTTAAAGGTCAAGTTTTTTGCTGAGCTTTAGTGATGAAATGAGCAGAGCATTCAATACACACAAGATGGGGCTGACGAGAGGTAAAAGATGCATGTTTTGAAGGAATTTGTTCAAATGACAATGTTGCCATAAATGAAGCTAATGATAAGATTGTGCTACAAAGATGGCTGCCATTTCACTTGGGGATTGAGATTTATTTATATTTTCAAGGAAATGCAATGGATCAAGCTGAAAATTGGAGGAAAATGAATTTGTTGTATGAGCATTTATATCCGTGAATATTACGTGGCCAAGTTAAACAGAACTTTGGCATTATCAAGATTCACCTTTTGTCTTGGAGAGCCAAAGGGAAGCCTGAAAGATCGACTGCCTTGAAATCTAGGAGGATTTTGACTACAAGGACAGTAGTATCTATCCTCAGAGTTAGTGAACATTAGTTATTCCTAACAACTGGTTGTGTTTTGAATTAAAACCAGACAAGAGTAATCTGTTGCTCTTTGCAAGTTTCACTTGCACTATGTCATGCTTGATGTGCCATTTTCTCACACGTTTACATTTTTGGATAAAAAAAACTCTCGTAATCATGTTTCTCTAACCCAAGCATATTTTAGGTCACTACTTTCCTTATTTCAAATGCAAGATTTGTGGAAGATTCCACAGTCACAAGTTTTTTCTGATGCAAAGATATCCGAAAAAAGGTATTCACCGATTGCGTCTCAAGCAATTTGTATTCCTGAAGCGTGCTACGGGCCCAGTTACATGTATGTAATGAAATTCTCAAGTTGGAAGCAAACTTTGGCAATTTAAAATAAACTTCGTAAACCACCAGTCAAAAGTTATGTGAAACGCATTGTAAGAGGTCAAAGTGTTTTGTGAATTCGGCTCAAAGCACAAATAAACCAAGACTCCAGAGACCTAGCCACAGATGTAAGCATACACCAGTTAGAAACGTCTGCGAAGTAGTGCCGAAATCCTCATTCTGGGCCCCCGCAGCGTACCAGGATTAATAGTATGCACCATAGACCGAATGTATAAATAGAGGCCAAACATGTATTCTTTTGTTTATGTGCTAATTAGACTCACTAGCCTCGCTCTCAAGCAACATTTCTTTTGTATTTTGTACACTCAAATGAGGTCAGTGAGTCTAATTAGCACATAAACAAAAGAATATTTTTTTGGCCGCCATTTATGCATTCGGTCTATGATTGGTCTGTTTGAAAAAACAATTTTTTGATTCGCTGTCAATTGGCACACAAGACCGGTAATAGCCAATCAGGTTAACAGGTTATTAACCAGTGTCAGATTACGTCTGTGACGCAGGCAACAAAGACCTAGAATTTTGAAAATTTCCAGGAATGAATGACTAAAAGCTCTCAACAGGGGTGGAATTCTAATTACCTGCTGCAGAGATGTATCTAGAGTGCATCATTGCATCCTGGGACGCCCTTTTTTTTCCTTTGGATGCACAGAATATAGCACAAAGGGTCCAATTGGACACAGAAAAAAACTAAAAAATCAAATGTTTATGCAAATTACACATGCCAGGCAAAACATGCAAACACCATATTTCACCACGAATTTTAACATTCCCATTTCTCCCTATGGAGAAATGATCACATTCCTCAGAGTTTTGTAGTCAAATGATATCATTTTGTCAACGATTATGTCGAGCTTGAGAAGTTAAGTTCTTGTGTTTGAATTCCCACAAGTTGCGTGACATTTTCTGGGCTGTTTTTTTAGGCGAAACAATCACTTCCATTCTGCCAATAATAATTTAATTAAAATTCCAGTTGAAGCTCAGTTTGTTGCATGCTTCCCCAGCAAATTTCAAGCACTGGTTTGTTGACCATGATCAAAATGACAGAGAACCCAATGGCAAAGTATGTTAAATTTTTGTTTTGTGCAACCCTGTTGATATTAATTCCAGGAGCACATGTGTCATCATCTCAATTCTTGTTTTGCACGTTGTACCTGTAAGTTGTCTGTTTTGCAAATTATTCAACTGTTTCGGAATTAGTGTTAAAAATAACATGAAACTGAATCAATCACTCGATTATTTACATTGGCCATGGCAAAGTCACGGGCTGACAATGAACATTGTATCACTTATATTTCTTTACTCTTATTCCTAAATTAAACCGCAAGTGTTGTTAAAATAAATGGAGCTCTTTTACGGAAATTTGAGATTCAGTTCTGTTTGTTTTACTGTGGAGATCTAGATCATTTATGAACTGGAGCCAACAGTTCCTACAGCGTACGGATTCCTCAAGACATTTTCAGATGTGATTGATGAAGCTTTGACAGCCCATACATCTCAATTTTGATTGATGAATGAACAGGCATAACAGTTTCAGAGAAATTTATCATTTTATTTTAAGCATAATATAGTTTAATAAATACTGAGCCTCGGATAATGCATTTCGCGTGCTCTGATTGGTTCACTCAATCTCGGTTATCAGCTCATATAGTAATCTGTTGTTGTTTGCAAGTTTCACTTGCCCTATGTCATGCTTGAAGTGCCATTTTCTCACACGTTTACATTTTTGGATAAAAAAAACTCTCGTAATCATGTTTCTCTAACCCAAGCATATTTTAGGTCACTACTTTCCTTATTTCAAATGCAAGATTTGTGGAAGATTCCACAGTCACAAGTTTTTTCTGATGCAAAGATATCCAAAAAAAGGTATTCACCAATTGCGTCTCAAGCAATTTGTATTCCTGAAGCGTGCTACAGGCCCAGTTACATGTATGTAATGAAATTCTCAAGTTGGAAGCAAACTTTGGCAATTTAAAATAAACTTCATAAACCACCAGTCAAAAGTTATGTGAAACGCATTGTAAGAGGTCAAAGTGTTTTGTCAATTCGGCTCAAAGCACAAATAAACCAAGACTCCAGGGACCTAGCCACAGATGTAAGCTTACACCAGTTAGTGACGTCTGCGAAGTAGTGCCGAAATCCTCATTCTGGGCCCCCGCAGCATACCAGGATTAATAGTATGCACCATAGACCGAATGTATAAATAGAGGCCAAACATGTATTCTTTTGTTTATGTGCTAATTAGACTCACTAGCCTCGCTCTCAAGCAACATTTCTTTTGTATTTTATACACTCAAATGAGGTCAGTGAGTCTAATTAGCACATAAACAAAAGAATATTTTTTTGGCCCCCATTTATGCATTCGGTCTATGATTGGTCTGTTTGAAAAAACAATTTTTTGATTCGCTGTCAATTGGCACACAACACCGGTAATAGCCAATCAGGTTAACAGGTTATTAACCAGTGTCAGATTACGTCTGTGACGCAGGCAACAAAGACCTAGAATTTTGAAAATTCCCAGGAATGAATGACTAAAAGCTCTCAACAGGGGTGGAATTCCCAGGAATTCCAAATTATTCTAATTACCTGCTACAGAGATGTATCTAGAGTGCATCATTGCATCCTGGGACGCACTTTTTTTTTCTTTGGATGCACAGAATATAGCACAAAGGGTCCAATTGGACACAGAAAAAAAATAAAAAATCAAATGTTTATGCAAATTACACATGCCAGGGAAAACATGCAAACACCATATTTCACCACGAATTTTAACATTCCCATTTCTCCCTATGGAGAAATGATCATGTTCCTCAGATTTTTGTAGTCAAATGATATCATTTTGTCAACGATTATGTCGAGCTTGAGAAGTTAAGTTCTTGTGTTTGAATTCCCACAAGTTGCGTGACATTTTCTGGGCTGTTTTTTTAGGCGAAACAATCACTTCCATTCTGCCAATAATAATTTAATTAAAATTCCAGTTGAAGCTCAGTTTGTTGCATGCTTCCCCAGCAAATTTCAAGCACTGGTTTGTTGATCATGAGCATAATGACAGAGAACCCAATGGCAAAGTATGTTAAATTTTTGTTTTGTGCAACCCTGTTGATATTAATTCCAGGAGCACGTGTCATCATCTCAATTCTTGTTTTGCACGTTGTACATGTAAGTTGTCTGTTTTGCAAATTAT
>NC_090884.1:65908685-65914469 GCF_036669925.1 Montipora capricornis
CAAGAGATGATGAAAATAACTGCCGCTCAAATTCTAGTGGGTCAAAATGTTCAGATGGACGCAACGAGACAATACGACTTGAATTTGCTTGTAAACTGTACACTTCACGAAGCACACTATTCATGCTTAAAGCTGGACATAGAGAGAAACTGACACGACTCAACAAACAGTTTTTAAATTCAACTTGATAAAGGCTCGTGCACGAGGAACAAGAAAGGGTGCAGAGATTAGGGCAATTAACAACTGACAGCTTGATGAATCCACATTTGTGAAAGGAAACACTTTTGACAATTTGTGAAGAGATGAGAAGTTTCATCTCAGTATTGACACTTCCTTCCTCATTTTCATGAACTCCTTTGAACATGTGTTCAACATGAAGATATTCAAGGCTTTGTAGCTGACATATAAATTGGGAAACATGTTCTATGGATAAATTCTTGCACTTAGACAGGGTCAAATCCCGCAAAGCCATGCATGTTAAATTTGGAGTGTACCAGAGCGATGCATTTCTCAAATTTGGGCAATTGCAGACTGCTAAGTATCGCACTCTAGGAAAAACTTGCAAGGCTAATTTCATTCCTCTGTCTGACAGAGCAGGTGTATGTTCTCTTTCCATTGATAAGCCATACCGAAGAAGCTCTGCTTGAGTGTACTGTCCCTTCTCAGGAAACTCATCCACATATCCCAAATGAAGACATTCAAATCTAGGATAGTCAGCATGAGCCATTAACAGTGCTGAGAAGACTGCATCCTTGGTTAATGATGGTTGGATAATTAATTCCTCAAGCCTGAAGGCTGACACAAGCACAAGGTATCCCAAATCTACTTCTAGAGCATCATGACAAGCTGCAATTGATACTCTCGTCAAAACATCGGAAGCTACCAAGTCTCCAGTTGTCCTCCACTACATGGCGAAAAATACCCCCTGGAAAGGGTACACGAACCAGTTCAAGCCGCTCAAGATGTCCTGCTCTTCCTAAAGCATGAAAAAGAGGAAAGCAGGTGACAGGGCTGAATGACCCTGTCACAATGTCACCCATGCAGTTTTTCATGATGAAGTGCGCCAACATGGGACACGAAAAATCTTTGAAAGGATCAGGATCAGTGAATTTAACCCACTGCAATTGAAGAAAGCTCAGTGTTCCTATTGCAGGTAACAAAGGAACTGTTACACCGGTCAGGATGAGCTGGGATAATCTTACACCCTTTGGAATCGATAGGTTATTCAGTGGTGAAATCGGGAAGTCTCCCCCTCGGTTTCGAAAACCACCAACAATTTACAAATTTGGATTGATTGCCAACATGGCGTCCAATATTTGAATGTTTGATGTGCTGATTGACCTAAGTTTAGAGCAAAATGTTAAGGCGGCCGTGATACCATCCACGCTCAAGTATCTGCGTGTCTTTGCTGGCGTTTAGTTACTGACTAGGATGTATACCTAGCACTGTTTACTTCTGGACATCGCTTCAACAGCCTTGAAAAAACGGCATCTGTAATGAGTGAAGACATTTCTCCATACCATTTGCCTTCCGTAAAGTCGACTGCTTTTCTGTTCTCAAGTGGATTGACGTCGCGTTTGATAGTTTTCTTGGATGTTGTCTCAAGCAAAAGAATATCTTTGAGTGCCAAGGAAGACATAATTTTCACCAAGATCTCCAGGGACAAGTGCTCGAACAAAACACTGGACCCTTCATGGATTTCAACCCCATTTCTCGATTGAAAAAGCTTCTTCGAAACGAATTTTTGCCGAAAATTGTCCGAATCAAGATGGTTCTTCTTTTTATCCATGCCAATCCTAATCTTTTGCGCTAAAATCCTTCTTCACCCCACAGCTCATTTTAACGTGCTACCATCGGTCATGATCGATTCCTCCTCGTCTCCGAATATAGATTCGGAGAGTTGCGATTAATTGCCGATTAATTTTCCGATGGACGATATGAAGGTTAACAGTGGCTACAATGTAGATCTAGCTAGAATGTCTCTTGTTAAGGAAGGGCTTTATATTGGTTCAAGAACGGATGCAATTGTCCTAGCTAATTCCAAACCACCCGACGATAAAATAAAATACTAACGGTGTACTTGAGCCTCTCGGAATAGATGATGGTGATTAATTCTTTCAAAACACGTGCAATGTTTGGACGAACCTGAGTCAGACCTTTTGAGTTTCTTTGACGAATGTTCTGAATTTATTACCAAAGGAAATGAGAGCAAGGAACATGTTGTGGTTCACTGGTGTGTGTTATTTTTTCGCACAAAAACAATCTTAATCTTACGTGAAGATATCGAAAATCAGGAAGGTTATAATGGTGCAAAAATAGTGGACTACAGGGATTTGAATCCACAACACATGAGAGTAATTCGGACACCCGTGGATGAGGTTTGTGTGTTCTCCAACATACTCAAGTCAAGACAGTGGAATCGGCAAAGGCTGATTCCAGTCGCTCAGAACTGGGTACTTCGGATATTTGAAAAAAATACTAATAACAGGATAATAATTATATGAAAAAATTGCTCCATTCTGATTGGCAAAGAAAAATACAGTTTTCAGGTAACTTCTGCGGAAAAGAGGCAAGTCATTGCAAGAAAGAAGTATTAAATATGATTCTGATTGGTCAATAAGCAAAGAAAGTCAGAAGCTAGATAGTTATTGCTTGATATGTGGTTCTGCTTATTAAACATCTCTAATTTTTTCATGTATAGTATCAGTGAGTAATCACGTGATTTTTCTCATGCAATTTGGACTATAATTAATAAGTGCTTGTGAATTTTTTTCATAGACTGTACAAATTGCACTCGCCCAGAAAGGGCTCATGCAATTTTGTTTGTCTTTCAAGAATTTACTCATGCTTATTTATTCCAAATTGCACGCAAAAGTTATTACCTGTACTTGTCTAATAATAGGAATAGTGTATTACATAATTTATTGCGCAGTGTAATTTTTTCTCCAAAACAAATGTGCTACCAAACATCGTATTCATTAGTTTTAAACATGAACTCAAGCTAACAAAACTACCGCATTGTTACATGTAGCTCCTCTTTATTTCTTTTTAAAACTAATAAAAAGATAATAACCTTGACACTCTTAGCCTCACCTTACCCTTGGCCTTTGCAGATTTCCACAGTCTTGCTTCGACTGTGAGTATGTTGGATAACTATACAAACCTCATCCAACTATTATCAATAACGTGTTCTTCTTTCATACTATATCCGCTCCTGTCTTGCTCATTTTACAACCAGAACAGATCCACATGCAAGCTTCTTTATTTTTAAAACTACAGTGGGATTGTCCACAATTATTCCCTCGTCATGTATTGTGGATTTCACATTCCTGCTAGTCCCACTAGTTTGCCCTGTCTTTCGGCACCATTCTAACCCTGCGTGAATTAAAATTGGTCTAACAACAAAAAACTGGATTAGTGCTAAGATATTTTGATAGTCTCAAGAATTTTAGCATGACACATTCTCTGTCACAATACATTTACATGAAGCATCTGCTAATTATTTTTTGTCTTATTTGTCCACAGTCCCTCATCAGGTGCATCACGCCCGTTCAGCTGTTGTATTAGCCTACTTAATGAAGACACAATCAAGGTGGCTCTCTAGATGAAGCCCTTGGTTTCTCTTAAGGACGGCATATCCTAAAGCCAGTAGTAATGAGTTTCTGTGAATTATTTTCTTAACATGATCACTTTACTTTAGAGAGCATAAAAAACAATTTAATTATTAGTATCACGGACCATTGTGGACATTAATTTTTTACAAACAAAAATGGAAACAGGTTGTGTTTTTTTTTCATTGCTTTTCAAAAGAAAATTAACTCAGCCTTTGACCAAATATATTTTGAAAAAGACCCGTGACCCAAATTGCGTTATCTTAAGGTTTGACATAAAGGGAGTTATAAATGTACCATCGGACTGACAAATTACTCCTTATTTTTGACATGAAATTTGACATTTTAAATTACACAATGTTGCCATGCCAACTTTTCCTATAGTGACCAAAATGGGCATCAAGGTTTGAAAAAAGCATGCATCTTATGAATTGACATGTAATGTTGTCACCTGTGATATTACCAGTACCCCCACCGCACTGAATACGTATTGATCCCTTGACCGACGTCACATGCCACGTCTCAACTTGTTGGCGGCCTTTCCCCTTGGTATTCCCTGCCCATTAGGGCCGATTTTTCGCCAAGGGAACTTTAACGGGTTGGGGTCCCAAAGTTTGCCAGGGGGAAAGGACAACTGATGTAAAACCTCGCGTAAATTTAAAATTCCTACGGTGGATGTTTGGAAGGGTTTCCGTTGTCCTTTGTGTTTTTTTTCCGCTAACTTAGATTAGAATGTTAAAATCCCACCGAAGCAACAGAAGGCTGAACAAGTTTTCGTCTCAAAATTGCAAACCGCAAGCAGGATCATAATCACACAGACATGAACCTAGCATCAGCTTTTATTTCCTTATATATGCGAAGGAAATAGATCGGTAGCCAGCATAATTTCCAATTCATTTGTAACCTTCATGTCCATAGTAACTGGAAAACTGTCTGATAGAGGGGCAGGTCTGAAACCACAGGTCATACATTGCAGGTCATTGTTTTAAAACCTTTTGACGAAGTAACCAAAACCCTCAATTTTCCCAACCCTAGGCCCTAAGGTTTGGTTTTAGGCCTAGGGTCTAGGTCAACTTTCAAAAAGGTTAAAATAATGTCTTGCACGGAGTGACCTGTTTTTTAGACCCCATCCACTGATAGATACCTTTTAAAAAATGTTGACAAGTTTTGTCTTAGATTGTTTACTAATTCCCAAAAGAATTTTTGAACCCTGTCATAACAGCTAGTTTTTGAGAAAAAGGCCCTTTGAAATGTCTTGTTTCCAGTCTCCCCTCCAGCAATTTTCCCCTGATTTGCCATTTCCTTTTTTCTAAATAATAATTACATTTTACATCAACTGCAGTGACTAACACTTCCAGAAGAAAGAGACATCCTGGTTGCTTTAATTTCACAGATTTCAAAAATTAATATTGATCGTTTTCTTCTGAAAACCTGCTAGTACGCCAACTCTTAAGTAAGTGAAAAAAAATCCACCCCTGCAACCATTACCCCTAATAACTGAAATGGGCCACACAATAGGGACAGAAGAAGATTCTGAAAAAGTGGGTGTAATTTGCACTTAACATATACTTGCAACTCTTATAGAATCTATATTTTTGGTAGAGTTTGAATTTGAGACCACTTGAACACAAATAAACTGTGTAAGCCCATTCATCACAGTTGAATTTGAACCCCTGTTTTAGTTTATTTATTCACCATACTCTCGCAGCCAAAAGCATGAATTAAAGTAGGGGGCGGTGGCGACGAGTCCATCGCAACAGTAAACCATTATATACATCACATACATTTAAACATAGAGGCTAGCATGGTGATAAAACTCCCTGAACCTTTTTGGGGCTACGCGCGTTCATTTTTACATCCACTAGGCTGACCCAGATCTTAATGTTTAGCCATGGCCCATAACTTGAGTGACCAGAGGAAGATAACATCAATGTAAGCGGGACTCTGAGTAGTGCGGGTGGGGTCTCCTTAGCCTTACTAACAGAAAACTTAGCTGACAGATGTGCACGGCGGGGACTTCAAGAGAGACATAACGCCGACGCAGGATTGCAACACTAGCTACTAATAAGTGCAGCCCCTTCATATTGCAAACCCAAGAGGACAGATTATCCTTAATGACTCTTCTCTGCACCGACGCTCTCAGATAACATTACTAAGGTACCCAGGAAGGGCA
>NC_090884.1:65914569-65919569 GCF_036669925.1 Montipora capricornis
AATACCTACGTGACGCACACAGTGAGCCTGGGTTACCTGTGGTTTGACCACGCGCATGATAGTTCATGATAGTTTTTCGGTCAGCTGTTTTCCCCGAAAATCGGCGGGCTCGTTTAAAATGTCCGCCAAAAGTTGCTCGCGAGTATCGCGAGGCTCTTCAGAAAATAGTGTTGATATTGAGGATGACAATCCAGATATCATAGAGAAGGTACATGTAATAGATGAAACACTGGAGGAATTAGAGGAGCCACCGAGCAAAAAAAACCGTATCACTAAACGTTCATCGGCGAGATGGAGTAATGACCTAATATTTCGTCTAATAGACGAATATGAGGCCAGGCCCTGCCTTTGGGACATTTTTTCCAAGGATTACCATAACAGAGATATTACAGGAAAAGTTAAGCAGGAGATGGAGGTGAGGTTGCTCTCGCAAATCACAATTTGCTTCAGCCACGTATTTTGTGAAAACTGTTCCACCATGCACAATCCGTGACGTTTGGCAGATTTTGTTGATAACTTAGGGAGTGTATTTGGATTCAGTAAAGTCATTAGAGTTAAGCTTCTTGATTTAGAAAACAGTCTTGTAACATTCGACAAGGGAAAAATGCATTCTACGTGTTTCTAGACTAGTGTAAGCCAGCTTAGCTTATTTATGCGTCTTTAGTAAAAAGCATGACAGGAGACTCTCCTAGAATTTCAAGTTGTGAATTTCACAACGATTTAAGTTTCATAATTATTGTGCCATTTTAATATCATGATTTGTTTATAGGAAATATTTAGTCTCCAATGGAGGGAAATCAGCAATCAACTGACAAAACTCAGGCAAATTCTGAGCCAAAATCAGAAAAAAATCCAAGCGGTGAAATCAGGGCAAAGCACTGATGAACTATTCAAGCCAACATGGATTTTTTGGAAGCCACTCCAGTTTCTCTTGCCAGTATTAAATCCTCGCTCAAGCCGAGATACACTACCTGACGAAAGTCCCGAGAAGTCTAGCATTAATGATGTTGCAGATGAGGAGGCTTCTTCAACATCCATTTCCCCTGGTGTTAAGCTACGAAAGACCAAGTCAGGGAAGTGTGACAGGAAAGCTCAGTCAGCAATTACAGAAGTTAAGAACGAGCTGATGATGGAATGTCTTAAGGTGATGAAAACTCCCGAGTCCTCTGCTACAGCAGGCCCCAGTGCAGAAGCAAGCTTTGCAAGTTACATCACTGAAAAGCTTAAACTGTTGGACAACAGACGAAGGATGATCGCAGAGAAGAGAATCAGTGATATAATATGGGAACTGCAGATGGACATGGAGCAATCTATGACTTCTGGTAGTGATTTGTCATTAACCTTGTCACAGCCCCACTACCCAGTGGCAAGTAGCTTTTACCAGTGGTCATCTTGACTTTTTGTGTAACAGGATTTGAGCATGGGATTCTCATGGTAATGGCATTATAAAATTAATGTAGCTGTCCATAATATGTTTCCATGTGCAGTTACATTTGGTGATCTTTAATCCACTTTTCGGGATTTTAATAAATTTATCAGGTTCTTAATATGCCTAATACATTTGCAACATTGAAATGACAAATTACAGTCCTATTTGAGCAGAAATTTAACAAGAAAATTTTTAGCATTACTTTCATTTATAATTAACCTGGAACCCTAAATGTAATTTAAGCCAAGTTAAACTTCAAACAATATTGCTGGAGAGCAGTCTCCCTTAGGGTGGAGGTCTTTGATTTGACAGTTCAGCTTCAGATGTCAAGTCACTCCACGCGTTTTTGGGCCACTGGACAGTTCTCGTTAAGCTTTTCTCCGAGCCCACCCATCCCCCTTGCTTTCACTATAAGTATCCTTTTGTTTCCACTGTTAGTTCAGTGTGATGGTGCCTGGTGGTTGTCACTCACAGGGTTGCCATGGGTACCCTGCACGTGATTCACTTTGCTTCGCTCCTTCTCTTTTCAGGCACCATTCCCTAAGCTTTTCTATTGTTGATGAGTTTAACACTTGCCTAAATTGGAATGATAGATGTTTCCAATTAAATTTTATTGCAGTGATAGTATTCAAACTATTCATTTCCATGTACACATTTCTTAGTACATTCCAATATAACACTGTATACTGCTATGTAATATCCAAAGCCTTCTATATTGGTATAGAGGTATGAATTTAAGTGGCTGGCAACAGCTTCTAGACCTTTATAAGGATTACAGTAGATTTTTATGTTTCATTGGAAGCACTCAATATCATGGTATGACACAAATGGCCAATCATTGGTGAACATGTTGTTACCATAGAAACAGTATAACCCACTTAAGAAAACCTCTTAAGGTTAGCTTGAGGTCACTGTTAACTCATAATGAGTTCGGTGATCCAATTTTTTCATCATCAAATTTTAATTAGCTGGGTAATTAAGATGTAATGCTTTGAAAAATTTTTAAAAAATCTTTTCAAGGGATTCTATGCCACCTGAAGTTTTTGGAAATTTAAGGCAGCTTTTTATGTTAATCTGTTGTGTCACAAAAATGGTAACAACATGTTCACAAATGACTGGGCATTTGTTTGATACCATGATTGTAACCAAGACTGGTTATAATGAAACAGCATAATCTACTGTAAGTCTTGGGAAGGGCTAAAAACTGTCGTCAGTCACCTTACCTTGGACATACATCATCATTAATGAGAAATCTTTACTTGTACACAAGCCTGTCAAACTGTTTTGTAATAGCAGGCAGTAAGAGTCAGATGTGTATTCACTGTTAGTGAGGATTAGTTGACTCCAATGTGAAGTAAGCTGGTGGCAATGTGGCAATGTGAAATAAGCTGGTAATACATGTAGGTGGCAAAATTGTTGCTTGTCACCACATTTTGGCAGGGCTGGGTATGCACCATAATAATTACTTAACATCTTAGCCACGTTTAAACATTATGGAGTCATTCATATATCTTTAAAGTTAGTGAAACATCCCACAATGATTGATCAAAGATCAAAATGTTTGAAAACCTAGCATACCTCATCTTATACCAGATTTAAGGTCACACTTTCATGTTTCTTGTTCATGCTTAAATATCACAAATGATAAAGCTTAAAAACAAATACATTGGGCAAACAGCAATATTTTACAAAGCAACACACTATGTAATAAGGTATTGTTTTACAAAAAGGAAATTATGGCATTATATATTATTTGAAAGCTAATGCACTCAGAAAGTGAATTATTGGGATTTACCTGCACGAGTTCACTATAATGAACAAGAAATTTCAATACTGCACTAGGCCACCAAGTGCAGAATTGAAAATTTCGTGTTCATTGTTAGTGAACTCGTGCAGGGAAATCCCAATAATTCACTTTCTGAGTGCATTAACATTTTCATCATTCAAACTGAATACACTGGAAAAAAAAAATTGTCAAAGTTTGAGTCAGCTGAAGCCATGGTGTGATGACAGTGGTATGTTGAATTTACATCATGATAATGACGTCAAGGAGGTTGTTTTGTCGCAACCCAGTATCACGTGGTACAAATCAGCCAAACAGAAAATCGGAATTCCTACAGTGTATGGAAGTTGAATAATAAATGAGGTTATATGTAAAGTGCAAAATGTGTAATTGGACTTCTGTACATTATGCTTTTATTTCCCCACTTAAATGCTCTTCCTTAATGCTCCATTTTTTACACTAATCAAAGTAATGATATATATCTATATAAGTTAGAAAGTGGGACTGTTATTAATTTTATGAACAAAGAAGGGAAGACTGACTAGTAAAAATCTTTTTTTCTAATACTCTGTGTAAAAAAAAGTATTTCATGCAGTTTTCTGGGAAAATGCCACTAAAATGCATGAATAATGCTCAAAAAGCATAATGTACAAAAGCCTATGTGTAATGCGTATATTTTTGCTTAAATTATTAAGGTATTTATTCCCAAGAAACTGAACTTTGAATAAAATAAAAGGGCTCTTCTTCTGGTTTATCTTTCAACTGTAAGTGAAGTTCTGCCAACAATGAACACATAATGAACACATTATTTTAACATCTGTCCCATTGCCAGGGCACACTTCCTTCATTGCAGAAGTATTCCTTGAATACGTCTCGCACACCCTTAGCCAACCTGCTAGCATTGTGCCCAGAATTAGGAACTGGTAAGGGGTTCATCTGGAGCTCTGATGCCCGCCAGGACCCAGGGACCACCTCACCAGTTGAGATGTCCTCCTCATCGGCAAGACCCTTTGGTGAGTATATCTGCTTTGACACTTTGCTAGATCTCAAGAAATTGTGCAGGGTCAAAGCTGCCAAAGTTAGGTCTTCCACAAAGGTAGGAGCGAGCTGTATTGGTGTAAGAAACACCCTCCATCTATTGGCCATGATGCCAAACAGGTTCTCTGATAGACGCCTTGCTCTGCTGTGTCTGTAATCAAAGTAATGATATATATCTATATAAGTTAGAAAGTGGGACTGTTATTAATTTTATGAACAAAGAAGGGAAGACTGACTATTAGTATGATCTTTTTATGGAAAGTCAACATATTCTCTCCAAGTGACCACTTCTATTGGACAACCTCCTCTCTCAATAACCTATCTTTTATCAGCTAAACTCTACAAAAATACTCTTTAAGTATCAAATAATGACTACCCTGCATTCAAAACTACTGCAAGGTAGAATTTCTTAATAGATGTAACAGCTGAATTGTTCAACTTTCAGAACTGTATGGTCCACATTATAGCTTCTAAGTTTAGTAAATTATGGCAGGGACACCACACCATAGAAACCAAGGTTGCAATAGTCCTTTAGTAAGGTTGTAGAAGCCTATAAAAATACATTTCCCTGGGATCTTAATACCTAAAAAAGCCCTGCTCCCTGTTCACCCAACAAAAATGTTGATCACAATATATGGTAACTAAAGTATGTGACCTATGGTTATAATTTTTTGCTCCACACTGTTGTGAGAAACACCATTCAAATGTGAGGATACACTAACAGTTGTTAATATAGAGAGTTTTTGCCCA
>NC_090884.1:65924569-65929569 GCF_036669925.1 Montipora capricornis
TGACTGAGAAAAGAGGGCGAAAAGCATAACAGTCTTGAGCGTCACGCTCCTAAATTCTTCAGTGCTGTTTTGCAATTTGCGTCTGTAACCCACGGATGTTTTGTGGTTAGGCAGAATAAAATATGGTTCGAGAATGCTCATTTGTGGTAGTTGCTTTGGAGAAAGTTTTACCGAAAATTTCTCAGCACACGAGAAGCCAGAGCATTTTTTCTCAGTCTGAAACACTTTGTCCGCAATTACAATTTGCCTTAGGACCAAAGCACAGCTTCGCAAAATGTCCTCTGTATCTTGCTTGTCCGAGCTCACATTACAAAACCCAAAGAAAAACAGAATGCTCATCTCTTGTACAAATTACACGCCAAAGCTCAGAAAGAAACAATTCAAATTGTGAAAGAACGAGACCTCTTTGTGAGTCTGAAACACTTCTTGACGTTCAGAGGTTGACAAAGCGAATTTAGAGCGTGAAAGAACCGAAAGTTTCCCCTTGCACATCCGCCATTACGTTTCGAAACATGCCTTGACTTGTTTTTATCCAGTTAAACCGGTTTTTTCCGGACTTCAGCCCATTTTGCCCTGTGTTTGCAATCCATGTGGGAAATTTCGCGGGAATTTCTCAATTGCGAATCAAGCGAAGCATATAATCAACTCTGAAATTAGCATTTCTGTATCCGCCATTACGTTGCTACCAGGCCTTGACTTGTTTTTATCCAGTTAAACCGGTTTTTTCCGGACTTCAGCCCATTTTGCCCTGTGTTTGCAATCCATGTGGGAAATTTCGCGGGAATTTCTCAATTGCGAATCAAGCGAAGCATATAATCAACTCTGAAATTAGCATTTCTGTAGTGTCAAAAGTTAAAAATGAGAATATTTCGGGTTATTTAACAAACTTTTTTAGGGTAATCTAGGCAAAATGAGGAAATTACCATGCCTGCAAGGGGTCATGGGTAAATTTAAAATTGCTTATTTTTGATCCATCAGTACAAAAAAATTTCATTTTACATTAAGATATCAGCTTAAGAGGCTATTTGATTTTGTCAGGTTCCTTTTCATCCAATTTTATGACAGCATGAAAAATTTTGTAAAATTTCACTGTTACACAAATGTACATCATGATTGTGCTACTCATCTTTTCATAATTATAAAATTCCTTTTATAAGGGAGATATCTGTTTACAAACATTGACATCAAATTTCTTTTGATATTTAAAAACGCCAACCACCGAACAAAAGAACCCTTTGTTTCGGCATCCAATAAGGCTCCAGTTGGCACATTAATATTAATAGGTGATGTCATTGATATCCTCACTATATAGCAAGCTGAGCTAGAGTCAATTGCCTGAAAGAGGTGGGGTGGGCTGACTGTTTTCATAATCAACTAACACATTTGACAACATATGTACTTGCATACTCTTATTTTAATTGAGTCGTTTAATTTTAATTGAACATTTTTATTAATGTTGTTACTTGATCATACTTATTTTAAAATTCATTAACAGTAAATGGCCCAAAAGATTGGAAGAAGCAAAGACTGAAACAGCATCTCCTAGATGATTTCTCTGCCACATCTGATGATGTCATGCTATTGCATAAAGAGGCAAGTAAAGAAAGATTGTCATTGACAAAATATAATAAATATTATAAAACTTAAAATACTTTGTACATGTAAGAAACACCAACACAGTATCACAGGGCTGGTAACTAAGAGGGTACTTCATTTGGCTAAATCACCGAATACAGTGGATGTTTAATTGTTTAAATTGTTGTTTTGGTCATTTTATGATTTGGAGTTTTGGTGTACATCGAATGTGGTTTCTTGCATCTTCATTATTTCGTTTTCATTAAGAGGACTCTCATTTCTATTTTATTTACACTTTTTTCTTTAATTTGGTTGAATGTGTTTCTGTCTAACGTTTAGTACGTTCTAGAGAAATTAATACTAAAGCCCATTTGAAAGTATCATACATTTCTCTTACTTTAAAACAAAAAAATGATCCTTGAAATTTTGCTCGAAGTTGTGCAAAGACGTGCTGCAAACACGTTCGTACGGTAACATGTTTTTGGTATTTAAGCCGTACACACACATACAGAGAGTCATTTCAGCGGCTTTGGCAATATTAATGTCGTAACGTGTAAATAAAACGTAATTTTCCCCTTCGTTGGACCATCGCTTCCTGTGCATTCGGCACTGAATTTAAGAGCCGTTTCAAAAACGAAAATTATTTACTTACTTTTCTTGTTTCATTTTTATTTTATACAGAATGCCCCAGCTTTGTCTCCCAAGAAAAGAGAAGCCGACTGATGACTTATGAAAATATCATGCCCAGTATCGAAGAATGAACAGTGCATTTTAGCTTAACTGTTGTCGTCTGCTTTACTGTGTTATTTCACTCGGAACAGTTGTTAGATTAGATATTGAAAATAATGCCTCGAAATAACTTTTCCCAAACATTCCACATTCTATGCATTTCACTGTCATATAAGCATTGAAAATTCCTTCCTCTTTGCCCCGCGTTGCACCCTATCGTCCGCCATATTGAATTTTCACGGAGTTGGTGATCAATAATGTCACGTGGACGAGAATTTGAGCAGTGATTGGCTAATGGTTTGTTTTGGTAGTGGTTATCAAAATTGATAACAATCCAGCAAGGGGGACTTTTGTCTGATTGGTTGATAATTTGCTTGTGCCCAGGCTTTTTTGACACGCGAGCGAGCGAAATAACAAACAAAATGGCGGCCGAAGATGTCTTGTTCCATTACTTGCTATAGGAATTTTTTTTAGCCACAGCATCGTGTACACCTTTTTTCTTTCGGAATAGCGGTATTTCAGTGGTAAAACTTCTTAACAGTCTTTCGCTCTTGTGTGATCGAATTTTCGTCGGCGGCTTCATGCACAATATTGAGTTAGGCAGATTTCCGAGTAAATGTTGTCATAGATCGATTGAGGTGGGAGTTCAGCCGAGACGGCCCTGTCAGTTGAAGTCTGCTAAGGTAAGATGAGTTCGCTATTCCTTTCGTTTTGTATATAATCTCAAGCTAACATAAGGAAGCACAGCCTGTTAAATTTTCTTTTAAAAATTAATGTATTTTACTTTCCTTCTTGTCAACAGAAAAAAACCTTATAAGAAATGCCAGCGTTATTAACGTCCTCTTCTTCACCAGTTCCTAAATTTTAAGTACTAGTTTCAACTAGCAACTTGTTTGGAGGTTTTACTATAACGCCATGGATTGAAATCGGGGTTAGAAGCTGCACAGTAGATAGTTGATGAAGGTGCATGCGAGCTATTGCTATTTCCTATTTTTTTGTGTCTTTAAAATTCGATTGTTCTTCAGGGAATTTTTCCTATTTTTTATGCTTATGGCTGGAGAGAGAAAAATGTTGTAAGCTTGTGCTTCATGTTGACAAACCAAATATTTTGAACCTCGCAATGGTGACTATAATGATGCATGTCCATTTAATACTGCTATTTTGTTCCCACTTTTAGATTTTCTTATTTTGTGACCCTTTTATCCACTTGACACCCTGTAAATAGCAATTTGTTGAAATTACTGTATACATTATGTGGAGGGGAAACCTCTGCAATGCAGCATGCCGAAACACTATAAGTTATACAAATGAACTTCTAATTCACATTAACTCTGAACTGCCAAATATTTAGGACTTGCTTTGTGCCCACAAGTCAACTTTAAATTTAAACAATACTCAATATTTTATCTTCCAACCTCATCAGAAAGTAAATTCAACTTACTTAAGCTGGTCAATGCCTTGAACAAGTTTCAATCTTAAGATATTTGGGTATGTCACTATGTGAATTGAACATCACCTTTCCTGGCATCATGATCTTCATTATACATGTATTTGTGACAATAATTATTGTATTGCATCATAATTAAGGTAAAGCATTATCTCAGCGAACATTGTCTATTCAATATCTATTATTTGCTTATTTACCCATATTCACTAAATGGCTACATATCTACATGTATCTTCATACTAGATTCTGCAAAATCTTGAAAAGACATAACGCAGGTGGTTGGTAGGGACTGGTTAGTGCAGTAGTTTCACTTTAAAAGCATTGTCATCATCAAGGCTGAGTACATCAGGAGCAAGTTTATTCCAATTACAGATTGTGCATGACCAAAAGCTGTATTTATATTCATCACACATTGTGGGGTAATTAAAAAGTTATTAGAATCATCAATGACGTTCCCCTACTGCGGGTCTAAAACACAGGTCACATTTGACCGGTCACTCGTTGCAAATCATTGTTTCACCTTTTTGAAAGTAACCCAAAACCCTCAATTTGGCTAATGCCAGCCTAAAAACCAACCTTGGGCCTAGGGTTAGCCAAATTGAGGGTTAGGGTTACTTTCCAAAAGGTAAAACAATGACCTGCAATGAGTGACCTGTGGAATGTGACTTGTGTTTTAGACCTGCAGTTCCCCTACGCGATTATATTACCTCACATTATCTTTCGTTAGGTCTATTGAAATATCACGATAATTATTGTTAAAATGCACACAAGTAATTATGTATGATTATCTTGGGTTTCTAAGCAATATAAAAATAATAACCAACTCAGGATGTGTCTTTGCAGCATTTATTCCTTCCTTCCTTATGCTATGACAGATATACAACAATTTTGCTCATCTGTTATTGGAAAATGACCTTCCCCTTTCTCTTCAAAACAGCATATCTAAAATCCTATTTTAAAAAGCAATTTTTTAACACTATTTTGCCTAATACTGATTTCCATACTCACTGGTAAGTACAGCTACACTTGTATTTGCTAATTTATCAGACTGTCTAAATATTGCAACTGAAGGGATATCCTGTTCAATACATTGAGTACAACCGGTAAATTTAAGTTAAGAATATAATAATCATCCTTTGCCTGAGATAGTTGTTAACTTGAATGTATTCACACTACAGATGGCAGTCACAAATGTTTCACCTGGTTACGTCACAATTACTATTTCAATTAAGCATTTCACATAATTTTT
>NC_090884.1:65934569-65974569 GCF_036669925.1 Montipora capricornis
AAGCTCCAGGTGGGTCTTGAACCCATGACCCTCCTTGATCTCTAGAGTGGGATGCTCTAACGACTGAGGTACTGGAGAGACTATGGTGAGCAAGGTGAAAATTAATTTGGGTCTTGACTAGAACTGCATCACACTGTCACATACTCAAATCATGATAAGTAAATGTATGACAAAACCAATTATTTAACTTATCTTGCGGTTGAATATCTAACATCATCATTCGACGTATTTTTTCCTTCATTTTCATTGGCCAAGAGCCCACGACATAATCTGCAAATAATTGCCTTCAAATTTTAAAGTGTTTTGCTGCAAATGATATTTTAATTGAAACCGTGCTCTTGTGTGAAAATGGCAGTTCGCTTTCCTGAGCTTTCAGAAAGTAATTTAATTGTTGGGAATTGGGATAAACAAACTCAGTCATCGAATGATAAACAATTAGGGAGCTGGTCAAAACTACTACATGTATACTCAAACAGGACCCTCCTTTGGGGTAGGGGGGTTCTTAAAGACTTCACCTATCTTCAAACTTATCATATGGACATTACCGACAACATTTTATTAGCTTTTAAATTTGAGTTGACACAGGAATATTCAGCTAGGAAGAGTTGGCAGTACTAGACAAACAAGAAAAGTGAGGTTTGAATCTCACTGTAATTTTTACTGCTGGATAGAGGAGTGGCTATGCAATATACACACCATCTTTTCACGTTAAGCAAGGGGGGTGCAGGCAGACACCACCATCTACATGTATTTTGTGGTTTGGTTGGTCCTGTTCGAGTGTTGTAGTTTTGACCACTTCCCTTATTGAACTCGGTTATTGCAAAATATTTTGATTTGTCAGTGGTGAGAAGATCAATTATTTGCCTCAGCCTTTGGCTTTGGCAAATAATTGATCTTCTCATCACTGACAAATCATATATTTTGCTCAACCTCGTCCAATAATTGTTAATTATTATGTGGCAAGCAATTCTCTGGCTAGCTGGAGCACTCTGATTGGCTGGTTTTCGTTGGGGATTTTACAGTATGGACCATTACGGTGGAAACGGTCCATTTACGTATTTTTTCTCCCTCCCGGGAAATTTTTCATCACAACAGTACAATTATTCATGTAGGAAGCAGAAATTAGTTTAGGTTTCTGTTCAACTTTTGCTGATGGAAGATGAAGATTACGAACATTCACCAAGCCGAGAAGTCTCCGATCCCTCAAAGAAACGATTGCATATAATAAACAACTTACTAACCTCACTTGCTCCGGACTGTACTGAGAAGTATTGGCCCTTGACCAGACCTCGTTGTGCTTGGTTAGTAAGAGGTTAATCACTTGGGTGGTTGCATCTTTGATATGCATTAACTTATGGTGTGTGCGAGATGCAGTTACATGTATGAGTCATATGAAGTTGTCAAGATTTGAATGTGTGATGCAGTTATAGTCAAAGACCTACATTAATTTTCAACCTTGTCCAGTCGTAGCTCAGTGGTTACAGCATCCGAATAGATCACAGAGGGTCATGGGTTTAAATCCCATCTGGTGCTTACATTTTTCCAAGTTTCTATTTTGATGTAAAAACTTATCATGCTGTTGAAAATAGATCCAACAATTTACTCACTTGCGTTGTACAACAAGTGCACAAAGAGAAATCCCCACATACATCAAAACAGAAGAAAATGAGGAGGCAGACGTAGCTGCTAGGCATTTTTCTGTGCTGTTCAAGAACCTCTCCCTACTGTCCAGTGTCCCATGGATAAATAATCATTTCCTCAGGCAATGTCTCTTACTCTTTCATGACAACTAAAAGAAGAAAATATATTTTGTGATGAAAGTTGTGATCGCTCCAAATCAGATCCTTTCTATTACAATTCCAGGGTGTGTCAGATTCATATAAAGTTAAAAAGGTCAATAATCATTTTCTCAGGCATTAACATAGCATCTGCATTGAGTACAATAATTGTTTATCGTGGCAGCGTTTACATAGAATGAACCTTTATTAATCATACTATTATACCTGTAATTTGCTGTCTGTGCTCTCTTATACTTGTCAGTATAAACTGCAGACTACAAAATGCAGACTGCAGATCAGGTACAAAATGCATACTGAGGACTAAACAGTTCAATCGATCATATAATTATTTCATGTTGTTGTTACCTATTGTCATGCTATCACTTCTCTGAGGTCCTCCTCCAGGGTCTTTTTCCTGGAAATAATTTGTTTATAAGGAAGTGACACAGATTAACGGACGTGAAAGTGCCTCAAACTTTGAGAGATCATGGTAGAAATGAATATGAGCTTTCATTAGAATGTGATAAAGAGAAATGATGAATTCAATTTGGCTTGTTAAGGCGAGGTAAAACCACAAGAAAAGTAAAGAACGGCATAAAAATTATGCTAAAACACAGACGATGGATTCTGGACGATATTGGACAAATTGCCACAGAATTTAATTATTATATGAAATTTCAAATATCACACTTTTAGTTCAGTGCAATATGCTAGTTTCGAATTGTGCCGCAACAAAAGAACAGAGTCAAGGTTCAGGGGAATAATTTGCATTTTCCTTTGTTTTGAACAAAAACAAAATGCTTTTTATTCCCCTGAACCTCGACTCTGTTCTTTTTTTTGCTGCAGAATTAAATTAGAAACTGGTCCATTATGACTGGGAAATGTGAACGATCGCCCATATCTCTTTGTTAGAACGTGTTGACATTTGCCGCAATTTTTTTAACCCAGGAGGCGTCATGTGACCCAAAATATTTAACGTATCTAGTTTGGAAATGAATGTTCTTTTATTTAATGAATTTACTACAAATCATACGAAATTTCAAATATGACACACATAAATGAATCGAAAAGTTAAGCGAAGGACTTTTAAGATTAGCAAGTGTTAAGATTAACCCGTGTCACTTCCTTGTAAACTAATTGTTTCCAGAAAAAAGAGCGAGAACGTTAACATTCCTTCAAGACTTGAAAATCGATTGCGTGACAGTAAGTGAGCTGAAACTGTTAAAAGTTTTACTTGTACCAGGTCTGCAGTCTGCAATCTGCAGCCTGCATTTTGTACTGACCGACTCTGATACCGTATCATTTGCTACACATTTTGATCCAAGGCTTCAAACTTATAATTCCCAGTTTCTAACAGGGTTGTAGCAAGTTTTAAACCAAATTTATATATCATTGCCGGAGTTGGGTGTGAAAAGTTTGAATTCTAAATCATTATTTTAAGGCCCATAAGGAATGAATTCAAATATTATCTGCTTATAGTTAACGCTTACCTTTTTACTTGAGTTGTTGTAAGCATTTCCTTGCTTAAATTTGGATCAAACAACCAAAAATCATCAGCACATTCCGTTGCACATTCCATATTTTTCTTGAATAAAACCGCCAAAATCTGTAACAGCCTGAGCCTGCACTGGTGACTGCTGATCAAAATTTCACGTGTTATATCCAAGATGGCGGAGGATTTAGGGCAAAGCGCCCGGCAAAGCGTTCATGTTAGGCCGACTGTTAGGCCCATAAGACGTCCCATACATAACAACTTTTGAGTAAAAAATTGACGTTTATATATATCGTACAAAGTGTCCCTTTACACCATTTCTTACCACGTTCCTGTCACCCTGTCATCACGAGTCATGTTATTTTTTTCCATTGATCAAAAATGAAGAAGATTCACAGCGTTCTTATCGAATCAACCGTTAGTGGAATGTGGGAAGACACGGATCTTATTGGACAGAATTAAGTACGGTGGCCCGTAACGGTAAGTGCTGACTTGGAGTGTGTAATATTTCGGGGTTAAACTCGTTTTAAACACCATTGAAACTTTTTCTTTCTTTTGTTAGCTCGTGGTAGGGTTAGGTTATGCGCCAATCAAATCGAAACTTCAACATCCTCCCCCCTCCCTGGCAAAACCCTGGGCATTTGACTTTCTTCTGTGCACGAGGAGTGGAGAATTTTACCTTTGCCGGCGTGGGGTGGGGAAAATTGAACAGGAAGGGTCAGGTTTCAAATGATTTTTTTTTCGGGCGCTGAAGTCGCTAACAGCTATAAAACACGTGTTTGGACGTGATGGAAGAGTTTAAAGGGAGGGATCATGATGTAGCATTTGTGAGCAATTGGCTTACAAAAAAGGTCTTC
Source organism: Montipora capricornis (assembly GCF_036669925.1). NCBI lineage: Eukaryota > Metazoa > Cnidaria > Anthozoa > Scleractinia > Acroporidae > Montipora > Montipora capricornis. The sequence continues at coordinate 65,938,697 of NC_090884.1, forward strand.
AAAAGGTCTTTATTAAAGACGGCAGTGTTATGATATCATTTAATCAGGCAATACTAAACTCAACGACTAGTAACAACTATTGATTCTAACATGTTCGTGTCCCTTTTAAAAGTGCCAACACAACGCACATGGTTTTTCGTTTTCGGGCTGTCCATGTAAGTCACTCAGGGGCTCCTAAGGGAATCCCCAAAGGTTTCAATATTACAACATCTTCCCCCACCCCCCTCAATGAGTCTCTGTGGCCTCCTAACTTGACGCCCAGATCTGGTTGTAATAGGAGTGTGTGCAATTGTTTCTGTCTGTCTCTCCGATGTCACTGGACTTGGTGGTGCCTTCTCAAGTACAGGTGCCTGTCTTGTACTCGCAGGAGAGTCATGAGATTGTGTACTGATGGGAAGAGCCCCTGTCCTTGGTGTCATGGGAGAATCATTTGGAACGGAGATGATCTGTCTTCTGTTTCTCCTGTAAGCACGGCCATATTCATCTTCCAGCATGTATGATCTTGGCATTACTTCCGCTTTGGGCCATTCCTTCTCACCATGTGGACGAAACCGCACCCTGTCCCCAACTTCAAGTGGAGGCAAATCTCTACTCTGCTTGTCATAATTAGACTTGGAATTATACTGTCGATGATGAAGCGTTTTCAGAACATGATCACGATCCACTGGCTGAGGTACCAAGAGACGTCGATGAGTTGGTATCATTGTTCGTGTGCGCCGACTCATCAGCAGCTGTGCAGGTGACACACCAATATCTTTGAATGGGGTGTTGCGATACTTTAACAGTCCCTCAAATGGGTCTTTGTTCTCTGCAGCAGCCTTCTTAAGAATGCGTTTTACGGTCTGTACAGCTCTTTCAGCTGCGCCATTTGATTGAGGATACTCTGGTGAGCTGGTTGTATGGGAAAATCCCCACTCGTCAGCAAATTTCTTGAACTCATGTTTTCTGCTTAACAAATGTCTGGTGTTGCTGTACTGCGGTCCGTTGTCACTGACAACTTTCTCTGGGATCCCAAACCTGGCAAATATTTTCTTCAAGTTGTTGATAACACAAATGGCAGTGTTTTGGCGAAGCAGTTCCATTTCAAAGTACTTCGAATAGAAGTCAGTAACTACCAGGTACGTTTGGCCACCAAATTCAAACAGGTCAGTCCCAACTACTTGCCAAGGTAATCCTGGAATGTCATGAGGATGTAATGTCTCTTTCTGTTGTCGGTTGCGGAACGCATTACACACGTCACAGGAACTGACTCTGTCTTTGATTTGCGCAGTAATGGAAGGCCAGAAAACGTAATCCCTCGCAAAGGAAAGGCTCTTGCTCTCTCCCATGTGCGTGCCATGAATTTCATCTAACACTTCAGCTCTCAATGGTCTTGGCTCTACAATTCTGTCTGATTTAAACAACATGCCATCCTCAACACTCAGCTCTTCTCTGAAATTCCAATATTCCCGAGCAAGTTCATCAACTTGTTCTTTCTCAGAGGGCCATCCTTTCAAAACGTATTCCATAACCACTCTGGATGTCTCATCAGTACTTGAACTGTCCTTGAATCTCTTCAGGGTACTACTTTCTAATCCAAGTTCCTCAACAAGATTAACTCCTATGACATCTTCGGATTCACTGAATGGTTTAGTTTCACTTAGAGGTGCTCTGCTAAGGCAGTCTGAAATGACCTGCTGTTTTCCGGGAACATAACGCACCACAAGGTCATACTTGGTAAGTTTGAGCAACATCCTCTGTAGCCTGGGAGGGGCGTCATTCAGTGGTTTGCGAAAGATTGACTCCAGCGGTTTGTGGTCTGTCTCGACAAAAACTCTGCACCCATACACATATGTGTGAAACTTTTGCGCTCCCCAAGCAATCGCCAACAGCTCTCTTTCAATATTTGCATACATCTTCTCAATATTACAACAGGCCGGAGCCGACAACGATTGTTCTTTAGTAGGGTATCACAGGGGGGGGGGGGGGGATGTTGAAGTTTCAAGTTGATTGGCGCATTATTGTTTGATGTGTTTTTGCTCTTTTGTTTGTCTTTGTGTTATGTCATCTGTGAGTTTCACAGGTTTTTACACTGAGGCCTGGGATGAGCCATTTTTCATGTTGCTTTTGAAATACATGGCCGAGTTTATTAATCCTTTTTCATTGATCCGTGTACAGCGTGCATTTTTGAAAAACTCCTATGATATTGTTAAAAGGTAACAAAATGGAATAATGATTCAGTGCAAGGCGGTGTCAAGGAAAATAACTTCTGAAAGAAGTTTAAAAGGTTAAGTCAAGCTTTTATTTCCTTTTGTCTTTTTTCCAATGCATTTTGTTTTGCAAGAATTTTACTTGATTAAAAAAATCTGGATTCTGGAGTAAACAAAGGCATATACAAACGTGAGTGATAAAAAACATTAATTTTTTCTCTCATGTTCAGCAAAGCTAAAAGCTTTATTGAAGCTTTTAAGCTTATTTTCTGTGGCTTTGTGAAACCTCTGCTATAATAGAGTAGTTACATGTATTATATTTAAGTTCCAACCATTCAAAAGAATGACGATGACAGTGCTTATGAATTACTTCATTGTCAATCTAAGATTTGGGCATTTGTGCGCCTCAGTTCGCTTTTGTTCACTGTAGATGACTATTTTCTACTGAAAATTCGATCGCTGCTCTCCTGAATTAGAATGGACTGTCGTTAAATTCAGCCAAGATGTATTTGTGGTTTAAGTTGTTTTTCCCTATTTCCTGCACCAGTTTCATGAATGATTCTTGTATGTTGCATCTGTCCACGATAGCCAAAATATTGGTCACTATTCCGACTACGCGTATTCCCACTTAAAGTACACTTCACACAGGAAAAAAAAACTCACCTCTCTCTTTGTAAATGTGTTTAAAGACAGTTCACTTCAAACAGTTCACTATGTCAGATAGAGCATGTGGGTTACTGGCTGATTGTTGTGTTGTTTCTTTGCTTTGACCCTGGTTTGTCATATTTTAGGTATCCACAAGGTTACCAACTGCAGGAAATTAATTTCTTCCTAATTCTGTAATTTGTCACTTGCTAATATAATTCTGAAGGCGACCATACCAATTAATTTTACTGTACATGTATGAGTTGCTGAACTTGTTTCATACACATTTGTAAACAATTTTTGCTACATGTATGTTGGTTGCCCTCCTGAAATTTTCCTCCGACAATAATCTTGGTATGAATCATAAACCCATTATTGTGGTGTTGCATGCACTTTATGCATTCAGCTGAACACAAGGTTAGGGCATTTAGGTACAGCAAGAAGTAAAGTTCATTGGCTTTCCCCTTGCAAATGTTCTTCCATCCCCAATGCCACGGGACCACAAAATCCGAGCTAGATTTACAGGTTTATTTCAAATCAAACAAACATAATCAAGAAGAACAGGAATGAATAACAAAAGGGTTTATACATGTACTTGCTGATCTGACATAACAATGGTCGTACATGTGGATGTAACAGACTTGACCTGTTGTTCAGAATCTCCAGCTAAGTCAACTGAATAAAAAAAACTGAACTGAGCTATTCATGCAGATAAAGTTTGCAAGGACATTATGAGCATGATCAGTCAAAACCAAATGAGGGTGCAGTGTGAATCTAATGACCCACAAATTAAACACAGGGTTTTCCTAGGGGAATGAGTGTATCTTGTACCCAAAAAGAGGATTTGCATGCCTAAGAGAAATAGGAAACATGTAGTTAGGCAAAAGTGTGGGATAGAATTAGACAATTTAGGAAAAACACATGAAATGTAAACTAAATCAAGTCATATTTGCAAAGTAAAGTAAAACCTTGAGATCATTAAGTTAAAATGACTTTAAGTAGCCTTGTATAACACTTGTAAAAACTCATGGTAATGCTTCAAATTAAGCATTTGTCTTCTGAGATGGCTTTATTTTTTTTTTGCGGGGAGGGGGGGGGGGGGCTTGTTAATCTGAAAGTCGTTGAAAATACAGGTACTGCATGCCAAGTATTAGAGACAGACATTATTGAAATCCCCTTCTGGAGTTATTGTGCTAGTATTGATTTGCTTCAATTGAGGATTGTCTTTTTGATGTGTAACATTTATATTAGTTGAAATTTAAAAAACGATCTCTGGCTAAAATGATTGAAAACTACGAGCTTTTGACTGCCTGAACTGCAGTCTTCAACAGGTAAAATGAATGATAAGAAAGTGATGAGAAAATTTGAATAAAAAGCGTGAATTGCAAAATAATAAAAATGTAAATGGTTATGAATGTTTGTTAAAAAGAATATTGTATTGCCCAGGTAATGGGCAAGAATTGTTATCTGCGTTAGGTGTCGCTCTGGTATGCCACGCTTCTAATGTTTTTCTGGTTCTAAAAGAGCCTTTGTCAATAATTGACACGTTTTCAAATCTCACGTTGGTCCAACAATCACGCCATTGATTTTGAAAATGCGTCAATTATAGGTAGGTAGGTAGTTTTCAATCATTTTAGTTAGAGATCCTTTTTTAAATTTCAACTATGTTTCACCCTGGCTGCAGCCCTTGAATATTTTTATTTATATTAGTCTTTTTTCAAGAGTAATTGAATTCATTAGCTGACCCTTAAGGGGATGTATACAATACATGGACCTCCGCTGATCAGTCCATGGACCCAGTCCGTGGACTACAATAGTCCTTTAATTTAACTTTTCTTTGTTTTGGATGTCCCAGTGGGCAATTTGCATTCCACTATAGGCCGTTTTTTGTACCATGTGATCATTAGCTGCAAAAGGCGTTTTTTCTTAAAACTGTCACAATGTTGTTCCCAGGGCTTTTTCTGCCAGCGGTTAGAAGGGCAAGACTTCGCGGAAAAATGTCAAGCATTTGTGAAAATTGTAGATGTAATATATTAGGTTCCAGACCTCTTATGTGAGTCAGGTTTTCGCACATGCACGGTCATCATTGCAAATGTGAACTAGCACATGGTTCGGTTGTGTCGTAGTTTTAGACCTGAATATCACAGTAGACAATACTGCTGCCGTTTTAAAGCTTTTTATTCTGTACGCCTGAGATTCTCGGAATATGGTTGGCACTACATTTAACTCTTACATGTACTTAAGTTTTATTAAAAGCTGTAGTTAGCAACAGTCATTCCATGAGAGACCACTTTAACTGAATTGACCTCAGCTTTGTCTCTGAAAATGAGGCGTGGTCCACAGGGGTAGTCCATGGACCAGGTCGATAAATGGATCCATGGACTGGGTCCACAGGCCTAGGGGTGGACCATGGAGCTGGGTTCCATGTTTTGTATAATGTCATCCCAGAGATATAAAATCAATGCGCTTAGAGAGGTGGTTTTCAACACTAATAAAATTATACCATTGGTCTGACTGGTGGTTTTTATTACTGATGAAGTTATATGTGATTTTCCCACTCAGAAATGCAATCTGCCCTGTAGATGGCAAAGATGTCAGTCAGGTATATTAATTTTTAACAATATAAATTACCTGTTCATTTGTTTGACACACCCCATAAGTGGAGAGCTCTTCAAGTACCCTGTTTCAATAGTGATCTTTGTCATAATCTTGTGTTTCCTTTATATATTTACCCTTTAATGAAGATACCTGTGATACCCCTTTTGTAATTAGGAAGACGTTCTTGTTTGATTGCTGCTAGCTACATGTATAAAACTCCACTGTTAACGGTATGTTGGGAAGAGACCAGGTGGACCACAACAAGAACTGAAATCCTGATTGATGAAATTTGCTAAAAAAGTACAAGCCTGAAGCACGTTGGCAAATTGAGCTCATATGGACCATCCTTTACCCTTGAACATTAAACATCCCTTATCCATAAGTTTTAAATTCTTACAACATGTGGTCTAGAAGTGATTACAGTAATGCATTGTAATATTTTGATGCTTCCCCATATTCTTGTAGGGTTCTTATGCTGACATTGCTGTGCAACAAGAAATCCATTCTCTTGTTGTCCACTGTACTTTCATGGATGTTGGGTGCATCTGGAAAGGACAGCTGAGATACCTGCAGGTAATTCTTGAACTTGAACTTTGGTTAATAGACATCTTTGTAAGGGTTTTAGACAGGCTTATGATTGGAGGGCCAAATATCCACTGCAGGTATATTTTTTGCCTACTGGTACATGAAAAGTGCATAGACCTATCCGGCCTATCACAACCTGGGTAATAATAATAATAATAATAATAATAATAATAATAATAATAATAATAATAATAATAATAATAATAATAATAATAACTGGCAGTGCTAATCACCCTTTTCTTGCAGTATTGGGGACTGAATTACGAAAGGGCGCAGCTCATGGCTGCTGCTGTGTAGTCCATGCTTGATGTTGGAGCACAGCACCACAGCTGGATGTTAATTAGCTGTGAGTCCATTTTGATGAGGGAGGAAAACCCTGGAGTCAGGTTGAGATTGATTGAAACTCAGCCCACATGCAAGCCGGGGCCAGAGTTGAACCCGGCTAGCAGTGGTGAGAGGCCCAATAGATAACCACTAAGCCACCCTAACCCCCTATAGTTTATGGTAATTGCCTAAGAAGGTTGAATAAGGATGTCTTAATAAAAAGGGTGTTGTGGGAGAGCCCATTCCTCTTATTCTAGGTCAATAATTATCGACCAAAATTTCAAGTTAGTCTCCTAGGTTAACTACATCTGTAGTTAAAATTTGAGGAGGTTGTTACTTAATACAAAGTAGCTGATGCACAAAGCCACAGCACATGAGTTTCTTATCTTTTTTCATTGACTTTTAGATACATCTGAACGAAAATCATAACAATTGTGAGAGAGAAGCTGTATCAGAGGTATACATGAATGAAGCAATATCATCTATGATAAAACATCTTGACATAAACAAAAATCAGCCAGCGAAACAAACGTAATTGAGTTCGACAAGCAGGAGAATGCAGTACTAGTACTATAAATACAGATGGTGTCGAGAGTTTTTGCCACCACTCACTGTGGCTTCCCCACAGATTATGCAGGGGCGAATGAGGAGAGAGGGCCTGGGATTGAGACAGGTCCAAGATGGGTATCACATTTTTGTTGCGTTAAGGATTCTCCCACTTGCAAATTTGCACTGAAGCGTAAATTTTCGGCATAAATAAAGAACAAATGTGTTACCGGTAAGGGAAGTTTTGGGTGTATGACAACTGCAGACTGCAGACTTCCTTTAAATTAAGCTCTGATAAACAGTATTTAAGTCTAAGAACCCATTTCAAATAGTGCTGAGAAACAGTATTTAAGCCTAAGCACCTTATTTAAAATGGTTAACTGTCAATAACTGTGATTCAGGGTTAGTCTACAATCTGCGGTGTGCAGTGTCGGTCTGCAGTGTCAGACATCGATCAATTATATCTTTTGCAGCTGTGTGAGGATTTTCAGATGATTTTTGATTTGTTCATTTATATGAAATTTGATGGGACTCTTTTAGGGTACTTCGGACAAGTATTTCCGTAAGGAGGCGGAGTTTAAGCGACAAACATAAATATGAATGAAATTATATATGACATGAATCACAGGTTCAAACCCCACTGTCCTGAATTTTTCAGGCTTCTCTCTGCAATTGCTAAAATTGCTTTCATAACTGGGAGGATCATAGCTTCACTTGATGTCATTTCCGCAGTTCAGTGTATGATTCCATTTCATGTCATATTTCATTCATTCACTCGAAAACAAAATAATAATAATAATAATAATAATAATAATAATAATAATAATAATAATAAGAAGAAGAAGAAGAAGAAGAAGAAGAAGAGTGTTTATTATTTATTCTTATTTTGCTATTACTGGGAGACATATGTCGAATCCAGTGAGGAGAAGATTTTGAAAACTGTCAGGAAGAAAGGAGTTGAAAACCAAGAAATGGCTGCCAGTTTTAAAGAGAGGAGGAGAACTGAAAATATCCAAGGTTGGAAAGAGATGCCATTATAATTATGGGCAATTTGCGAGACAGAGCGAAGATCAAAGAAACAATGAAACATGGACTTGGTTAAAAGAAGGAAAGCTTAAAAGAGAAACGGAGTCTCTTATTATTGCAGCACAAGATCAAGTAATAAGAACAAATTACATTTAAAGCAACGATTGACAGGTCACAGGATGATCCCAAATGTAAAATGTGTAAACAAAACAATGAGACCATCAGCCACATTGTAAGTGGGTGCCCGAAACTGGCGCAGAAGGAATACAAAAAGAGGCATGACAATGTAGCTAGGGCAGTTCACTGGGACCTGTCAGAAAAATATGGGTTTGAGCGAAGTGAGAGGTGGTATGACCAGACAGTGTACTTGAAAATGAGGATTACAAGATGCTGTGGGACTTTAGTGTACGGACAGACCGTGAGATTGAAGCTAGGAGACCGGATTTATCAATCATTGACAAAAGTGAGAAGAACTGCCAAATCATAGACGTGGCAATATGGAAGGGTGAGAGCAAAAGAAGATGAGAAAGTACAAAAATATCAAGACCTTGCGAGAGATGTTTGAAAGATGCAGGAGTAAGAACAAAGGTGATACCTATAGTGGTAGGGGCATTGGGAACAATACCACTGAGGTTAAAAGAAAATCTGAGGACCATAAGTGTAGTAGACACATCCATTGAACTGATTCAGAGATCTGTACTGTTGGGATCGGTAAGGATTCTTAGGAAAGTGCTGGAAATGTGGGCAGGAGAGGAAAGGACAGTGAAGGACGCTTCTTGGTTTCCTTAGACAACTGGTTGTCGCCCGGAACCAATGAAAACCAGATTCTACCTGAGATTATTAGCAATAATAATAATAATAATAATAATAATAATAATAATAATAATAAAAGGCATTTGATTTAAAAGGCATTTGATCCTGCATTCATGGATTTTAGAATGTCTTAAGATGCTTGGAATAAATGAAGAAATCAGGAAACTATTAGAGGAGAGCATGAAGAATTGGAGAGTTGAGTTAGTGTGTGGATCGGCATCACTTGGGGAAGTTTCAATCAATAGAGGAATTTTCCAAGGGGATTCCCTGTCACCATTATTATTCGTGATAGCACTAATACCGTTGACTCACATCTTAAGAAAAGCCGAGCCAACATACAAATTTTCTGATGATGGAGAGAGAATCAACCATCTCCTTTTTATGGACGATTTAAAGCTCTACGCCATGAATGAAAAAGGGGTGGACTCCCTAATCCAAACGGTGCGGGTGTTCAGCGAAGATATAGGGATGGAATTTGGAATAGAAAAGTGTGCTGTATTAGTAATGAAGAGAGGAAAAGTTGTTAAATCAGAAGGTATAAAATTACCGGACTACAAAACCATACAAGGACTGAAAGACGGTGATAGTTACAAGTATTTGGGCATTTTAGAAGCTGACAGGATTAAGCATGAGGAGATGAAAGAAACAGTAACCAAAGAATATAAAAGGAGGGTACGGAAGATTTTAGAAACGAAACTTAATGGGGGTAACCTTGTCAAAGCTATTAACACGTGGGCTATTCCTCTCCTGAGATATTCTGCTGCATTCCTGGACTGGAGAAAGTCAGAGTTACAAGATCTAGATAGAAAGACCAGAAAATTACTTACCATGCATAATGGTCTCCATCCAAAGAGTAATGTCGATCGTATCTACATACTGAGAGAAGAAGGTGGACGAGGTCTGATTAGTGTTGAAGACTGTGTAGAATCTGCTACCTTGGGGTTGGAGAGATATATCAATGATAGTGATGAAAGACTGATAAAGGCCGCTAGGAAGATCAGCGGTGGTCATAATAATGAAACAGAGGTGGAGTATAAGATACGTAAGAAAAATGAAAGAAAGGAACAGTGGAGGGAAAAGGTTATGCACCGACAATTTGTACGACAGACGGAAGAAATATTAGGGAATGAATCCTGGTTTTGGTTAAAGAAAGGAAGTCTAAAAAGGGAGACTGAGAGTCTTATTATGGCAGCACAAGAACAGGCGCTTGCAACGAATCTGATGAAAGCTAGAATATATCAAACTCAAGAGGACAGTAAATGTCGAATGTGTAGAAAGGTGGATGAAAGCATAAATCATATTGTGAGTGAATGCCCTAAACTAGCACAAAAGGAATATAAAAGGAGACATGACTGGGTGGGTAAGAAGATCCATTGGGAAGTTTGTAAAGAGGAAGGTTTCATTGTCAATGAAAAGTGGTATGAACATGTACCTGAGCCAGTACTAGAGAATGAGAGATGTAAAATATTATGGGATTTTACGATACAGACCGATCACGTGATAGATGCAAGAAGACCGGACATGATTGTTGTTGAAAAGAGAAATAAATGTTGCAAAATAATAGATTTTGCAATACCATATGATAGCCGTATTGAGGAGAAAGAAGTCGAGAAGGTAGTGAAATACCAGGATCTGGCAAGAGAATTGAAGAAGTTATGGAAAATGAAAACAATCTTATGGTAATTCCTATTGTAATCGGAACATTTGGAACAGTTCCAAAAGATCTAAAGAAGAGACTAGAGAATATTGGTATAGAGACCAAGATAGACGAGCTTCAGAAAAGTGTTATTCTGAACACGGCAAGGATTCTTAGGAAGGTCCTAGAAGTTTGAGGAGACTTGTTGTCACCAAGCTTCCTGGAGTACGGAAGTTCCATTGGAAGTCCAATGTGCGAAAACAAGATAATAATAATAATAATAATAATAATAATAATAATAATAATAATAATAATAATAATAATAATAATAATAATAATTAGCAACAAGCTGTTCAAGTAACTGTATCTGAATGAGAGATGGCAAGGAAAGCTGATTAAGCAGAGCTGGGATGACGATAAAGTTAAATTGGACAAGTACTTTGCATGGCTTTCTACATGGAGTTTTGGAACCTTCAGGTTAGATCACTGCTGCTCTACCTACTGAGATACAAGGTCAGACAGGAGCAGGCCGTGGGAACTGAAGATGTTAAAGTCGCGGCAATGAACATGTACAAGTACAAGGAAGGGTTACGTTTTTACGAAACTGTCGCCTATGTGGAAAGTCCCTGGAGAATGTGCAAGACATCCTATCTGGCTGCAGTGCACTGGCACAGACAAAGTTCTTACAAAGACATAACAACGCTCCCAAGGTTCTATTCTTTGAAGTCTTAAGATCCTTAGATTGTGTACTCACAAACCACGCCTAACTGATGTACGAGAAGGAGTGTGTGACTGCCTACTGGGATGTCACCTGTATGCAGACATGACGCAGGTGAAAGCTAAGCAGATCGATATTACCATCATTGACAAAACCAACAAGGAAGTTATAGCCATTGAAATTGGCTGCCCATGGTTGGAAAATAGAGAGGCAAAGGATATTGAGAAGACCACAAAGTACAGCCAGTTGTGATAAGAGCTCACAAACAGATACTCTGAATACCAGATCATTCAATACAATATCATTATGAATGTCCTCAGAGGTTTCTCAAGAGAAGTGAAGCAGAACATTAAAGATCTGATAGGGAACAAGACTGAAACCATTACGCTACAGATGCAGAAGGCTGTCTTGGGAAGCTCATTACATATTGCAAGGACATTTAAGCTGAGGCATGAGCGCATAGACTTTTTAAATGATCACTCTGAATATTGATTTTAATAGACATTTTATTTGAACATTATTTGATCAATGATATTTTAAGACATTTTTTGGTATTGTAGTGTTTTTAATGGTAATAGCAGATTTTAGTCAATGCTGTGGTTGGTTGGTGAATGCTCTCCACCCAGCCAAAGCTATACTCCTTAACTTAATGTGGGCATCCAGACGTTCATTGGGCAGTTTCTACATAAATATAATTTTGAATATTTATACACGTGTAAATGTTTAAATATGAAACTTTCGCTGGAAAAGTAATTCTTCTTATACGATCAAGTAACAATTTCGTTGAAACATCGACCATTTGGTGGAAAACCCTCCAATGTCCACAAAGATCGTAGTCTGTGGATCTTTCAAGTCTGCTGAGCTTTCTGTCTGAATCTCCAAATAAATTTTTTTTGACGCTAGCACATGAAAAATTCATTCAAAGACAGCAAGGGAGCAGCAGTTATTTTTTACTGGTCACAGGTGCTATTCCCATGAGAAAAAGGATGGAGAGTGCTTGAAATGACTCATGCTAATTAACTACCGCATTTTCTGAAATAATTTTATAGCAGTCCCTCGATTAATCCGCCCCCCTTTGACGAAAATATTTAAGATGATCACTTCCCTCGAATAATTCTCCTCCCCCCCTCCCCCCCTTTTGATTATTGACCAATAATGGTTGGATGCACGCTCATTATTAAGGATAAAGGACACACATTTTCCCAGGCAATAAGTCTAAACATCACCTTACCACAAGAGTTATGGTGACGTTATGGTTTAGTGAAGTTTGCACTAATAGTGTGCATTTCATTGATCGTGCATTCCCATACAAATCTGTAGTGCTTGATCATTAAAGAACATTAACCGTAAATCTCAAGTGAATGAAACATTCGCATTATTAACTTATTTTTAAGTTTACATTACTTATGATTTCTTAACTGAACTTAATCACATCAATTCTCTTAGTTGGATGCTTGAGTATTAATACTTGTAACAATTTCTCAATCCCATGCAGAATGTTTATGTAACGATTGAACATGAAATACAGTGTATGGTGAACATCAGCCAGGAGCCTGTAACTCTAATACTAGGTCATTGAATGGCATTTTCACAGAGCAAGCTAGTTTTAGACGAGTTCTTTAATATGATTTGGCTTGCAAGAGTAACCATTCTCAATCCCATTGGTACATGTAGTAATTTCTCATGCAAGACTAAAAATCACTTGTAATTACCAGTAGCTGGAAATGTCAGGTTTTTTGGGGAAACCAATACACAGAACTTTACACAAGCAATATCTTCGGAACTACAGTGATTCAAACATGATGTGCAGAATTACATGTAAACTAGGAAACACGAACGAAGGATTATTTATAACTTGAAATGTCTATGAAATTATGAGAATTTTATTACTTTTGATAAAGTTAAAAATTGTAGAATGAAGAAACTTATAAAGATTTTTTGACTTAAATAAGCCATTTTAGATTCAGTAAGAGTAAAACACAAACAGCGATCACATACATTAATTTTGCTTTAACTATATACATTGTAACTTTTTATCAACTTGACATTTCATATGTTACAACATACATCATTAGAAGCGATCATTATTCAGGTACAGATAATAGATAATTATACAACCAAACGGAATGGGAACTTGCAGTGCATGTAAGGTCATTTTAGATACCATTGTAGCTCATTTTAGGTCATTTTAGATCATTTTTAGGTCATCCCTTGTTTTAGTAACTAGGAAATGTGATTAGCAATTACAGATTCATGGCAATTTGTTGTTAGTGCTTTGAAATGTTTTCTGTCACATCCCAACATGGAAGTCATTGCAATCACAACTTTTGACCTGACAGAAGGCATGAGTTTATCCCTTGAAGTAAAAAATGACCTGATTCTTCTGGTGTTCTGAAAAACTACTTTTGAGATTGAAAATACAGTGGAACCCCGGTTAATATGGACGCCATCTTGTCCTTATGATCCAGGTGCCTGTATTAATTTAAGCAGGCTCTCAGAAAGAAATGTACTGGACACATGTTTTAATGATTAAAGCAGACATTTCCTCTAGAAAACGTACATTGTTTAATTTATCAACTTTAATCACTCACCAAAAGACTAGTCCCATTAACTGACACGACAAGGCTTTCACAGAGGAAGAAGGCTATGAGCAATAACTGCAGCAAAAAGCCAAGGAAGTGAAACTGTAATGGGAGGCAGAGCACTTTAGTAAAGGACTACAGTACAAGGGTCAAACACTGGAAGAAAGACAAGCTGATAATCAAAGATGTCCCGCAATTTTGCATGTTTTGTTAGTGAAAAATTTGTACTAACTTGTAAAAATATGTCATTATTTGAACAGGGTACAAAGTCTACATGTACATAATTAATTGTGACAATGAAAATAGACAGTGCACACATAACCAGTGTCCGTAAAGGGGGGTTGACTATATATGAGAGTTTGTGACTTGGGACACAGAAAATTGGGTGCTATCCGTATTAACTGGTGTCCAAAGTAAGGGGGGGGGGGGGGGAGAGATGATCTTTTTATCGGGACAAATATTATTGAGGTGCTCCTCAAGGATAGATTCTAGGACCTTTGCTGTTTATTATTTTTATTAATGACCTTCCAAAGACCTCAACGTTTTTTTCTACTAGATTATATGCAGACGATGCATCTTTAACAGCTTCTGGAAGTGATCTTGACAGTTTTATTGTGTGAAATGAACAGTCATTTGCCTGCTATTTATGAATGGTTATGTAGTAATAAGTTAACCTTAAATTTGACAAAAACAAAGTATATTATTTTTATGCCTTGTCAAAAGGAAAGCTCCAATGTATATCCACCATTAACTGTAGCAAACGTTTACTTAGAGAAGTCCTCTTTTGTAAAATATCTTGGTGTGTATATTGATTGTCACCTTACTTAATTGGCATGACCACATTGATTACATAATTATGTGGCAAAATCAGCAAAAATGTTAATATAATGGTTAAGTTGAAGCGTCACGTATCAAAAGGAACACTTGTTAGTCTGTGTTACTCTACTATATATCTTTACCTTACTTATGCTTGTACTGTATGGAGAAATAATTATAATGCTCCATTGTCTCAAATCGTAAAATTACAAAACAGCTGTTTGTGTTATAAATGATGTCCCTTTAATGGAACCAATAACTCCACATTATTTATCCTTACACCTTTTGAAATTTCCTGACATTAATTGTCAAACTGAATACATGTATGCTCTTTCATGATTATTTTCACCATGAAAAGTTTCCTAATATACCTGTTTCACTAGTATCTGAGCTACATAATTACACCCGCAGTGCATCATCCAATCAAATCTTCATACCCTCATTTCGAACCAACCGTAGGAGATTTTGCCCCAGCATTATTGGATGTTTCTTTTGGAATAATATCCCGCATTTCATTAGGGACAAACCATCTAAAAATATATTTAGAAAAGCACTTTTGCACTGGTACCTTGCTCAATACTAATGAAACATTATCTTTTTTATTACCTACCTAACTTAATTATCTCAAGTCCTTTTGCTGCACGTAACTCAAAGGGGCACAACATTAATTTATCTAGATGTGCCCCTCTCCTCTCCTTCAAATATACCATGTAAAATAATTTGAGTGTAATTTGTATTAAGTGTTTATTTATTTATTTTTTAATCTATATCTTCTCAATTATGTATTATTTAGGGATTGGAGGAACAAATAAAATTATTAAAAAAAAATAAATGTTTAATGCAATAGTAAAGTAAAAGGAAACAGTCTCCATTATCTTGAGTGTAACTGAATTAGCAAACAGAGAAGCTCTTATTTCAAAGACAGGGTTCAGGTATCCTTTGAAGTTTCATGACCAAAAATTGATGTCTGGTTGTACCTTTAGGGACCATGTTTGGAACCAGAGCACCCTCCTGACCAAACTTCTCCAAATGAGCAGATGTGTAAGCTGGTGGGAATTGCAGAACACTCTGGTGTGAATGTACGAACAGAAGGCCATGATTCTGCTCATGAGGACTGCAGACCACAGTGTGCTGGTGTAGCAGAGGCTGCTGAGAACATGCAAGCTCAACAGCCATCTTTTGATTTTTCCAGAGAAGGATTTGAGAAGCTGAACATGCAGCATGAGGAAATGCGTGCACAGCTTGTGGCCTTCAATTTTGCACTGAACGTTGAGTCGCAAGCATGTAAACAACAGGTAAGGATTGAGTTAATTGCTTGAGGCATAAAGAGCTTTTCACGAGTTTTAGGTTGATTTTTGATTTTGCTTTGATTTGTCTCAAGTAGTGCATACAAGTTGGACTTGTCTTGCCTCTTTTAAGAGGTGTTGTTCTGTGGCTCACTGATGCATGCAGCCACCAGTACTCAATAGACTTCTGTTTGAAATCCCCCAGTCGGAAATGTTAGCTGTTCTTCAACACCCTAAAGTGGGGGGATTGGTTTTTGCTTGCCCTTGGCTCCTGAATCAATGAACGCTTCTCATCAGTCTGACACTTATTTGTTATGGTACTAAGATCTCTCCTACAACGGACCATGGTGCTCCATCATTTGTTCTACATATTTCTACCTTCTGAGCTAAACGTACACGTCCCGATGAAGACTTACATCAATCGAGGTGTAAAAATTTCATGTCTTGTAGAGCTGGCCTATCCAGATGACCCTTCGAACATACTCAATCGTACAGCCAGAGTTTGGTCAGGGTTTCTGGGCCTGTTTTAAATGCTGTAGTATTCTGTCCCAATTAGGGAAACTTGAGACAGGCAGGGAGCAGCCAAAAGTGACCCCACCCTAGAATTCAAAGGGAGCATTTCTTTCCTGTGATATCAATGGTGTTAAGTCTCAAGCTTTATTGCACACAGGTAGAAGCTACAATAATTATTATTAGTGAGTGTCCATACCATCATGCCAAGACCCAAACAAGCAAACTTGAAACTCAGGCCTTTCCTGGGTGCCAACAACCAACCACTAGGTGTTGTTGGAGAAACAGAGGTGACACACCAGATGGGTGGAGGTCAGAGTGCAGCACAGGGTGCTAGTGTGTCACAAGTGTTGATTGGTGTCGATTTTCTCATGGCTCACAAATGTATAACAACTTTGACATTCAGACTGTCTATAGGAAAGAAGGTCCCAGTAAATGATGATTGGTGGCCTTGACAAAGTATACAGGATTACTGCGGCCAAAACCACCACATAATGTCCAAATATGGTAGCAGATATTTCTTGTGAGGTTCGGCAGGGTGCGTGGTCTAGATGACCGTGTGGGTGTTCTTGAACCATCAGTCAAGTTTCTGAAAGATACCCTGAGGGGGGACCTTGCGAATTGCAGTGACTCTCAAGGATGACCGAATCTCAGTTTGTTTGTTTAAGCATCTTGACAAGCATCTCAAAATTTACAAATGCATTTATAGGAGACCTTCACCCATTAAGGCGTGACAAAAAACTACCAGGAGAAAATCCAGAGATGAAAAGCAATGTGGATATGGGTTACAAAGTTTTATCTGTTCCTGAGAATGAGGGAAAGATTTCAGGTGCCAAACTTTGTATTGCAGTATTTGTTGATGACTCTAACAACCACAAGGTTTCAATGGAAGAGCTGTTTCCCATAAGCAGTGGTTCCATTCTAAGCAAGGAGAGACGTTGGCCCTATGAGATCATCTCTTGCTTATGTGGATTGCATTTCAAAGGGGCCCTGGGATTTGGGTACTGCAAAGGGAGCCTGACACACCAGGCTGACCCCACCTAATCCAGGTACCAACTTGAAGAGAGTCCCCTCCCACAAGAGAAGGGAAATGCGCTGCCAAGTGAATGGAATGCTTATGCACAGATCATAGAACCATTGGAATCTCGATGGTCCTCTCAAGTGATTCTTGTAGCAAAGCCTAATGATTCACAATGCTTTTGTGTGGACTTTTGTGCCCTTAACTTTATAACCAAGCATACACTCCTCCATGCTGTGTTTTTTCACCATGATCTCTTCAGGGAAAACTGGCAAATAGATGTGGCAGAGAAAGACCAGGAGAAACCAGCATTCGCTACCCCAGGTGGCCTTTATCAATTCCGCAGCTGAGCTTTGGCCTCACCAATGCACTTGCATGCTTTATGTGTGTCATGCACTGTTTCCTCAAGGGTTTATGCTGGTCGGACTGTCTAGTGTATCTAGACGACATTATTCTCTTTGGCGAACATTACAGGAACATAGGGAGACGTTGCCACTTGGCCTCTCGCATTTGTCTGAGGCAGGCTAGGTATTCTTTGACAAATTTGGCATTTCTTGCCTTGTGAGGCTCATCTTGCATTTTACCATTGCCTTATCCTGTCCTTAATTGATGGTTGCTGTGTAATATGGGGCAACTGATATTGGATCATCACTATGAAGCACCTTTGTTACCCTTATTCTTGGAACTTGGATGGCTTCCAATTCACGAACAACTTAAATTCTTGCAAGCTGTTACTATTTTCAAAGCTCTACATGTAAATGGGCTTTCACCAAGCTTTATTACTGATTTGCTACGTCCTTTCAACAAAGTACACAACATTAACATGCATGGATGTACAAAGAATTTGAAACTTCCGAAAGTAAACACCAACTTTGGCAAATGCACCTTTGCTTTTGTGGCTTCTTCTCAATGCAACCTACTACCTGTTAATGTTAAAAACTATTCCTCACTTTCATCTTTCAGAAAGAACTCTATAACAATGGCTTTTTCAAAGCTTAGAGACAAAGAGACATTTCAACATTTTTTTTAATGTCTATTATTTGATAATTTGTACATATGCATTTGTATTTATATATAGTTTTACTTGTAAGCAATTTTCTTTTTAGTTAGTGTCTTTCTACAGTACATATTTATAGGTTTCTTTATACTCAACTGTGGTGCCTAGATGAAAATTACTTGTGTAATTCTAGCTACCCTGCTTAAATAAAGTGCTATTATTATTATTATTATTATTCTAATAAGTAGTTTCTTTGAAATACATTTTAAGATAAAAACTAGCAATAAAATTTTACGACGTTTCGATCTCGCTGAGATCATTTTCAAGTTTTAAAAAATGAATAAAACTTTGCATAAATTATAAGAAGTAAAATTACACGTGAGAATATGAAAAGCGATAAAAATGTGGAAACATGCAGTAAGCGTTACAAAAGGTAAGTGATAAAAACTAAAAAAGGCTAGATAACAATAGGACAAAAAGTTTCACAAAAGAATATATGAAATACTCCGAGCTACAAAAATAACTTTGCACGGATGGAGTCAGACTGCGTGTTCAAAGTTGGCTTTAGTTCTTTTATAAAAAGCATCTCATAAATTAAGCAGTCAAATTTGCTCTGGCACTTCCGTAAGATCTATTGTTATCTAGCCTTTTTTTATTTTTTATCACCTACCTTCTGTAATGCTTAGTACATGTTTCCACATTTTTATCGCTTTTCATATTCTCACGTGTAATTTTACTTCTTATATGCAAAGGTTTATTCATTTTTTTAAACTTGAAAATGATCTCAGCGAGATCGAAATGTCGTAAAATTTTATCGCTAGTTTTTATCTTAAAATTATTGTTATTATTATTATTATTATTATTATTATTATTAAATGCAAGCTATTGTCAGAACAGGTGGTTGTGTTGGGTCATGTTGTGAGTCGGGACAACATATCTGCTGACCCAGAGAAGTTACAAGTCATATATCTAGGAGTGGCAAGTCCCAGTTGATGAGAGCCAATTGAAAACATTCTTGGGAACAACTGGCTACTATCAGCATTTTGTGCCAAATTACATGACCATTGCATCCCCTCTGCACAGAGCAGCCCAAAATTTTAGATTGACAGTGGAGTGGAAAGAAGCCTTCCTTGACATAAAACCTAAATCGACAAATTGCTCCCATCCTTGAGTCCCCCCTGGTAAACTTACCATTTCTCCTGGACACTGATCCCAGTGATGATGGACTAGGAGCAGTGTTGTTGCAGGTTCAGGGCAGGAAGGAACATGTCACAGCATATGCAGCGCAAGCACTATCAAAGGCTGAAAGGAACTTAGCATCACCCGTGAGGAACTTTTTTGACCCTGGTTTGGGGATCTGAACACTTTTAGGTATACCTTTATAGGAAGCCTTTTCTGGTCCAGACTGATCACAGTGCTCTGCAATGGCTAAGGAGCATTTAAAATCCCAAGGGTCAAGTAGCTAGATGGTTTGAATGGCTTTGAAGTGAAACATCCATCTGGTCACTTGCATAGGAATGCAGATGGACTTTCCCGCTTCCATGGGATGGAATTGATGACACAGAACCCACATTGATTCAGTCGGTGAACATGGAACCCCTGTCAAAGGACAGTATACTTGCAGCCTATAACTGAGATCATCTCCTGTTACAAGTGGTGATGTGGCTTACAGCTGAGATGCCCTAGAAGAGAGGTGGAAGAAGGAGGGGGGAAGGGGGTGGGATGTAAGCTCCTATGTTTTTGGTCACAATGAGGCAGACTTTTTGTTAGGAATAGTTTTGTATTTAGGCGTTGGGATCATGAAGTGACGGGTCAAGGGATTTATTAACTACTCTGCTTGCCTGAAAGTCTTTTGCCACAGGTGTTGTGTGCCCCTCCTGACAACCCCTTAACAACCCATCTTGGCATAGCCGAAAATTTTATTGGCATGACATGCGAGAAGATGTGGAAAAGTCACATCAGAAAGTGTATTCCATTCGCTGAGGTCAACAACCATTCCAAGTTGCCAAGAGCCCTTCTTATCAATATCAAATTTGGTCACCCATTACAAAGGGTGGCCATAGACATTGTTGGCTGAACTCCAAAATCTAGTTCTGATCATGAGTGGTTGCTGGTGGTATCTGATCACTTTACTAAATTTTTTGAATTCAAAGCTTTTCCAGCGAGAAACACTTCAGTAGTCATCCTAGCGAAGAAAGTAATGGATGAGTATATATGCTGATTTGGGTGTTTTGAAAGCTTACACTCCAATCAGGGAGCCAATGTGGATGGAGCTGTCTTTACAGGACTGTGTGACCGTATTGATGCGGCAAAAACACGAACAACACCATTCCATCTGCAGGGAGATAGACAAGTGGAGAGATGAAACGAATTAAGTTTGAAAGTCCCCCCAGTAGTGGAGCTCTGTGCTCTGTGCTCTGTGGGGATACCCTGCCCAAAGGGGCAAAGTTTATCAATAAAATAGTAAATCTAAAGCGAGTGCAGCGATCTCAGAGCTTCTTACAACACTTAGTGCCATGGTCAGCAGTTACGTGAGGGAGACGAATCTGGTGCAGGTATCGAAACCAGGCCAGGACAAGACGAAAGAAGTTAGTGAAACCTAGGTGTGGCCCTTGAAAGGTCATGAAAGCTCTGTCTCATGTTACATACCACATACAAGAGGAGAGGAGGAAGCCGGAATTACATCGTCAAATAAAGGTGGTTCACTTCAACTATTTGAAGCCTTGCTTTACACCACCTAAATTCCAGGAGAAATCTTCCCAGGGAATCACCCCTAGATATTTGAAAGACTGTTGTGAACAGAAACTCCTAAAGGTTTGAGATGACCGGTTCACGTGCCATTTACAGCCGATACTGGGAAGGTAGCATTGGAATGGTTGGAATCTCCTGTTTACCCCGTCTTAGCGGACTCTTTCCCCTAAGGAACAGGAAATGTGTGATGCCCTAAGCCCCTCTTCATAACCTGTGGAGGCATGTTGTTCGTCAGAGGCTCATATGGCGAATGATGAATCTTGCCTTGAAATGGATCAGACTCTGGTGAGACTGAAACGAGAACAAAAAGAGCCCATCACTCCATCAGGCTCAAAGGCTATATTGTTAGAACAGTGGTAGTTTGCCCAACTTGATGCTTGAACTTAGTTGGAACATTTGCATGCTATTGGGAAACTCTTAGTTTTTGGTCTGACCTTATGCGGCAGGGGTTAGTGTAGTGCGGGCCCTAAGCGGATTTGGGTGCGTCTGACATGGGTAGTGCGTTTGCATTCGGAACTTGTGTAGTTTGTGTTTATGTAGATTTGTTTCTCAAAAACCATCTTGTGTTGTTATTTGTGTTACACGTTCAAAACACCATCCTTGATTCTCAGCTATGGGGAACTGCAACTGAACTTACAATTGAAGTATTTTGGAATTGTCTACATTCTGACTCAGTGGCATTCGCTTACAAAAATGTCTTTCATTAAATGAATTCGAAAATTCCTGCTTACAGTACTTGGATTTGAGGATGTTTATGTTGTCGCCCACTCATTAATATTAACTTGAGTAATCACAAGAGAGGATGAGGAGAAAAAACATCCCCACCCCCCATGATAGTCTTTTTCAATCTATTTAAAGCATTGCGCCGTGCTGTAAAAGTTATTTTCATTTTAATGAAATAAGTACAACTAACCAATCGGTCATCTTCCTTAAAATATCCTTGCATCATGACCACAGGGTAAATTTATATAAAATTATCATTGGAAGAGGCCCATGTATAGTGGATGTGTTCTCTCCCCTCATCTTCTCTTGGTAATCATTATTATCATACCCTTTTGTTTGTTTTATTTTTGTAACTATATAACATTTGTTCGTTGAATGTCTAATGATCTAATGGCATATTGTATTGATGAGTTTTCTTTTATCTTAATTTTGTGTCCTATAAGTTTACCGGTACTTTGTCATTACACTACAAGTCTCGATTAGCATTTCTACAGTCGTTTGTCGTGGAAATATTAGACAAGCCTTACCTGTAAGGTGAAGTTTGATTGTCATTCTGCCAAATCCCAGGTGACTTCAGTTGGTGAGGGTTGACATGAGATGCACACATGCCGCCAAGGATAATCAGACTTTTAAAGGTTGTTGACACGTTTATGAAGATACAAACAAATACAGCTGCAAAAGAACAACAGGTGGTGGGAAGAACAGTAACTGTGAGGGAGGGCATGTTAACCCACACTGAGTCACCCGGTATTTGGTAGAATCACAATCAAACTCCACCTTACAGGTGAGACTAGTTTAATTTTTTAATTCTGCCCAATCCTGGTAACGTCACGTCCGGTTAACATGAGATTTTACAACATTAAGGTGACTGAACACAGTTTTTAAGCACTTATGCTAGGATTTCTGCCATATTTATGCAGTTTGAGCCTGGAAGCTCAAACTTTGTCATTGATAAGTGCCACCACGAAAGTTTATATTTTTGACAGTCAATGTGCTCTGCAGGCTGTTGTCATGGTAATGCACCTAGAATAAAACAAGGCCTAAAGGATGCTTATTCCTCATTTATGCCAAATTCAATCATTAGTTTTTATGCAGCATTTGCCCACTTAAAATAGTAGAAATAAGGTACGTTTAACAGCTGTTATCAGAGAATTTCAACTGACGGATTTGTCACAATTCTCTGATAGACACTTCAGTTTTCCAATTTTTTTTACATAGACGAGTTGATTGTTGTGGGAACTATTTTAATTCCAAATTTCTGCAAAATCTAATGAGGGGCTTGCGAGAATTTGGTAAAACAGCCAGCAGCTGTTGGTCTCAAATGTTTGAACTAATGTGCATGCACAGCATTTTGCTGGGTTCCTCTGAAAGATTTTCACTTGTAAAACGTAGTGGAAGCGAATTTACACCAAATTTCCAAGACCATAGCAAGAAGGAGAAAAAAACCTTTTTGCATACTCGTCTTATTTGGTTTGTTTTCAAAAAATTCTGCGCCGGTCTTCAATGAATACCATTGACCGAAGAAAAACTGTGTTCAGCCACTTTAAACATGGACATAACTATCCCAATCAACAAAACACAATTTATTTTAGCACAGCTCCAGCAAAGCTATTTCGAGCAATAACGGGTTTGTTATAGAAATTCTGAAACTTTGATTCTCCGGACCATCCGATGTGTTTCAGGATTTCATCAGTGGGAATGAACTGACTTGCTTTTGATGTAGCTGCTGATCTAGTGCTATTAGCTTTGTACTTTGCTGTATCCACTCCACTTGCTTCCAGAACAGTTTGAATCCATTGCCCAATCTCACTCGTTCCAATGTGCTGATATAGCTTGACATATGAAAGGAGCAGATGGCCATTGCCATGGTCACGAACGTTATGCCAGATGCAGGACAAATAATAATCTTCATAGCATAAACCCTCAGAAATGACTGTGTTTGACACCTCTGTCCTGAAGTTAAAACTAGCAAGATAACCAGAGAAGGTCAGTTCTTTGAGAGAGAGAGCTTGTCCAGAACACACAACAGTTCCACATATTCTACTCTACGTTTGGTTAGCCACAGTGTAGTGACAACCAGGAAATTCAGGAAATTTGGGGCGCAGGGATGGCACAGTGGTGAGAGCACTCGCCTCCCACCAATGTGGCCCAGGTTCGATTTCTCGACTCGGCGTCATATGTGGGTTGAGTTTGTTGGTTCTCTACTCTGCACGGAGAGGTTTTCTCCGGGTACTCCGGTTTCCCCTCTCCTCAAAAACCAACATTTGACTTGTTGTGTTAATTGTTAATTTCACTTTACAGTGTCCCCAATTAGTGCTCCAGCGCTAAATCTACTAGACACTTAAATAAAGTTCCTTTCCTTTAAATACCCCATTAGGTAGCTTGAGAAGTGCTGAGCAAGCTGTATCAATGGTCGAGTATGACAGTTGGTTAATATGTGAGTTGACAGTTGGATGCGGGGGATAAGTTATCTCTTGTAGACCAAATGCATAGCATTTGCGGATGTGAACATCATACTGTTTTCGCGTGTTTGGTCTCCAAGAGGACATAAGCACGTTGGCAATCTCGCCTGGAATGATGTACTCAATGAACTGTCGCCCGACACCTTGCATGGCAGAAGTTGCAGTTTCAGGCTCAAAAGGGTGAGCCTCCCCAGGTACTGGATGACACAGTACCTTCTTGATTCCTTAGTAGGTTCTGGGCACATCCACAAGGAGACTCGGAAAATTGGTGAACCTTGTGTGGTCCAAAGTGGTACAATGAAGATTGCTGTTGCTTGTTCCAGAACCAGCTTCTGGAGGAATCTGCCAACCGGACAAAAGAGTGGGAAAATGTAACTGTTAGGGAACTGTGTCCAATTCACAGAGAAAGCATCCACATGCATATGGGTCTTGCTTTCTGGAAGCATACTTTAGGGGCTAGTTTAATGGTTGATTGTACTTGCAAATAGGTCAATCTGGGGGACACCAAAAAACCCACATCATTTTTTTCAAACAGCCCGCGATTCTGTTCCCACTCTATTCCATCTTTAAATGGGCACGACAGAGAGTCTGCAGTTACATTTAACTGCCCTGGTTGATGTGCAGCGGAAAGGCAATTATGCCTCTTAACGGCCCATAACCAAATTTCCTTAGCATTGCCATTGCATTCCTTGTTCCTGCACCCCCAATTGCTGTAGGAAATTGCACTCGTGGTGTCAGATGTGCTGACTGGACATTGATCCGTGTAAGGATATAAGCTCCAGCTTCACTGAGAGCAGTTAAAAAAGTATTGACATGAAATTCAGTTTTTGCCTTGGACAAGAGATCCTGGGTTTGGCTTTGGTAGGTTATGGCACCCCAGCCCATTTGTGAAGCATCTGTTGTTAATGTGATATTTGGGGTACCCTGCTGGTCAACAACCCGGAATGTTGTGGGGGCTGAGATGACCCACCACTCTAATTCACCAATTCTGTCAGCAGACAGGGACATGTTCACATTGAAATTCCCTTGGGCAGATTTTAGTGCTAATTCTTTGTCTCATTCCAAGTGCCTATAATACAGGGGACCAAATTCCACCCCAGGGAAAGTTGACGCTAAAGTTCCTATCAAAGAGGCAACTTAACGGATTGAGAATTCCAGGGCACGCAAAGCTTTCAGGCACAAACGAACGACCTTGTCAGTATCCTTTGAGGTTCAGTTCAACAGAAACCCCAAGAATTGTAGGCACTGCATAGGGTGAAAAACAGACTTGTCGCGTGAATTTCAAAACCCAGTCGAGTAAGCAACTGGGCAGCATGTAAGGTAGCTTCACGGCAGTCCTTCTCAGAGTCCTCCATGCAAAAAGAATCGTCAATATACCCTCAATAATTATATCCGTACTGGGTGTGTAGGCTAGAAAAACTGGTTTCAACACCGCGGTAAAGATGCGAGGACTACTTCTCAATACCATTTATTGGGCACAAAACTGGAACAGAAGATCCCTCCATGCAAACGTGAGGTATTTGCTGAAGCTAAGCGATGTAGGGATAGAATAGTAGGCATTACGTTGGCCTATAGGAGACATAAAACACCCAGGTTTCATCAACCTTATGGCAGATTCAAGGGTATCCATCTTGAACTTACGGTAGGTCACTGCTTGATTTAGGGACTTCAAGTGAAAATATAACTATAAACACAAGGTTCCTTTTTTTAAATTTGGAATATTGCAGAGACAGTCTCTTCTGTTTCCGATTGACGCCGTTCAATGATTCGCTTCCCTAGAAAATCATTAATTTCTGCATCAATAGCTTTTTTCTCAGTAATAGACAATCTTTCTGTAGAGCCTAGTTGCTTTGCTCACTTTATCAATCTCTTTGCCATACTCATCTCCAAATAATGCACTTGTTATCGCTGTGGTTTGGTTACAAAGGGCGAAAAACGGGGCCTCCAGGTCTGGTTTCAGAGATTCTCCGAGACGAACATTCAGTTTCTGGTTCCCCATCAGTGCTAGAACAAGAACGTTTGCGAGTATAGCCTTTAACTCGTCTGATGCTTTTTCACAGGCCTTGATAGTGGCATAGATTGAGAAAATAAGTAATTGTTAAGCTTTCTGAAGAGCCTTATCTGTGGATTTGGTACTTGGATACAACTAATTCCAAATAACTCCGCTGTTCACTTTTGGGCATACTTACAATCTGCAATTTGCTGGTCTTGGGTATGTCTCGACCACCTTCTGTAGCTCCTCCTCTGTACACTTGTTTTGTCAGTTGTCGAGAACTCCTCTGATAAGTTGTCAAAAAAAGACTTAGGGGTATCGCCCAAGTAATTTGCAAGACAACCAGTGAGCGACCATAAAAGCTCTGAACTTCACGGCTTCTCAGTGTGTACTGATTATCCACGGTGCATGTGTGCATCTCATGTTAACCGGAAGTGACGTCACCAGGAATGTATATTGTAAGCTTAAATTTGTTTTTAAAATCAAGATTGATCGTGAAGTTTGCTTATACATTTTTTGAAGGGTTTTAGACAGGCTTATAATTTGGGGCCTAATGTCTTCGGGGAACATATAAGCAGACGTACTTTTTACTTACAGAAAAAGTGCATGGGTCTATCACAACCTGGAGAAGGGTGGTAGTGTATGGTAATTGCCTAAGGGGGTTGAATAGGGATCTAAATTCAAAAAGGTGCTCTGGGAGAGCCATTCTTGTTATTCTAGGTCAATCATTCACCTATTCTAGTTAAACAAAAAGAACCATTTATTTAGAGTTTATTAGGCAGTCTCCTTGGTTAACTACATCTGTAGCTATGAAGAGGTTGTTCGGTAATACAAAGTAGCTGATGCACAAAGCCACATTGCATGAATTCCTTATCTTTTGCATTTATTCTTGTAGAGGCATCTGAACGAAAATCATAATTATTGTGAGAGAGAAGCCATTGCGGAGGAAAACATGAATGTAGCGAATTTTAATTTCCTGTTGTCGTCTCTGATAAAAAGTCTTGTCATAAACAAGAATTAGCCTGTCAAACAATCGTAATTCACTTTCATGAATAAAGAAAAATGACTTTCGTGGCTTTTAATAATAAAGGCAAAATGAACAAACTTATATAACCAAGTAAAAGGAAACTGACTTCATTATCTTGGGTGGGAATTAGCAAACATAGAAGCTCTTACCTCTAAAAGACAGGGTTCTGGTATCCTGTGAAGTTTCATTCTTATGACCAAAAATTGATGCCTGGTTGTTCCTTTAGGTACCCTGTTTGGAACCAGAGCGTCCACCTGACCACACTTTTCTAAATGAGCAGATGTTTAACCTGGCGGGAATTGCAGAACACTCTGGTGTGAATGTACGAACAGAAGGTCATGATTCTGCTCATGAGGACTGCAGACCACAGGGTGCTGGTGTAGCAGAGGCTGCTGAGAATATGCAAGCTCAACAACCAACTTTTGATGTTTCCAGAGAAGAATTTGAGAGGCTGAAGAGGCGGCTTGAGGAAATGCGTGCACAGCTTAATTATGCACTGAACATTGAGCAACAGGCACGTGAACAAGAGGTAAGGATTGATTGATTGCTTGCTTGAGGCATAAAGAGCTTTTCTCGTATTTTAGGTTAATTTTTGATCTTGCATGATTTGTCTCAAGTAGTGCATTTGACTTGGACTTGCCTCAGGTGTTGTTCTGTGGCTCACTGATGCATTCACCCACCAGTACTTCATAGACTTCTGTTT
Organism: Montipora capricornis; assembly: GCF_036669925.1. Lineage (NCBI taxonomy): Eukaryota > Metazoa > Cnidaria > Anthozoa > Scleractinia > Acroporidae > Montipora > Montipora capricornis. The sequence goes on from NC_090884.1 coordinate 65,966,645, forward strand.
GAAATCTCCCAGTCTGAAATGTCAGCTGTTGTTCAACCCTAACCTAGCGGGACATTGGTTTTTGCTCGTCCTTGGCTCCTGAAGATTAAGGTGAAGAAACGGCCGACATTTTAGACAAGTTGTTGAAATTCCAACTGAATGAATGTACGCTTCTTATTGATCTGACGCTTGTTTCTTATGCTTCTACGATCTGTCCTACAACAGTGCTTCATCGTTTGTTCATTTGTTGTAAAAGCAGGTGTGTGGAAAACGAAGACCGTTGACGAAAGTCCTGGAAAACGAAAACCCTCCAGAAAAAAAAAACATTTAACAGTAAATAGCAATTGTGAATTATCGCAAGGTTTTCGTTTTTGTTCGTCGTTTTTCATCGTGCAGGCCTTGATGCATAGAAAACGAACTGATCACGTACAGTAGTATTTCAACTGCAATGACTTACCTTCCGTTCTAAACAACGAGAATGATGTTATTTGCTATTTCTTCTTGGATGTGTTATTCTATATGGGGGTCTTGGTTTTCCTGGTCTTCGGGTTTCCACACACCTATCAACCGTTGTGTTGACCTCCATTTTTCTGAATCACTCTGAGGATGGGCGAACCCTGCCAGTACCTTTCCCTTTGCTTTTGTGTGGGGTGCCCCACCACAAAGTGAAGGGGAAGTTCCTGGGAACGAGGTTTAACGCTCAAACATCGGCTTTTTAGTCCCTCGACACTGTTATATATACTTTTATCAACTCTTTTAATGAAGAAGTGTTATTTTGATATTTAATGGCCCAGAGGTACTGTTATAAAGTAAAATTATAAAAGGTCGTAGGGAAACTGTAGTGACCTGTTGATCCCAGCTCCCATGAGGAGTTTTGTTCAAAAAGCTTGTCACATGCTTGTCAGTTGTTCAGTTCCTGAGCAAGGATATTTTGTTGTGTCCCGAGACGCATGGTTCCCTATTAGGTTTTTGTAAGGGCAAATGTGATCATCATCATTAAGACTTTCATTGGCATTGTTTATGTGCTGTTTTGATCATGATGTTTTGTAGGATGGATCAATTCGTTTTCATTTTACACTCTTTCCTTGATAGCGTACTCAAAAAACATTCGCCAAGGGAAAACTCTGTGAATTTGTCAATAAAGTTTAAAGGGTCGAAATCGATGTGCTTAATTTGTCAACCGTTTTACCATAGGTGGTTGTTCAGAGGAACAGGTGTGATTGTTACCGTGACGAGTACGTAGCTGAACTACAGCGCGTTTGTGATGAGATGATGAGAGAAACATAGAAGTAGCCCTCCTCCAGAGGCAACTTGATCATCTGAAGGCTAGCTATGCTGCCTTGGAAGCGCGGGTTAGACGTTTGGAGGGTCAGTGACGTCCTCAAAATTCAGATGCCTTCAGACCTGATCATCAAGTGAAAGCTGTCCATGATCATTGCGACCGATTGACTGTAGGTTCAGAGTGAAAGAGGCATTGTAGTTCTATCCGTAGAACAGTTGCATCGAGCTAGGAATTAAGACGCAATTGATTTGCGATACCATTTCAACGGAAAAAATAATGACGAAAAACATCTTGAGTTCATTTCCAAAGGTTACTGTTAAGGGAAACATTCATTTTTTACACGAGGCGGTGGGACGGAGGAATCCCTATGAATGTGAATGTAAAATCTCCCGGCCCTCCATTTATACTTTTTCTTAACAGATGTGATCCTTCCCTATGAGGGACTTAAATTTATGGTGACCTCCCCACTCCGCCACTCCGCCTCCCCCCCAAGCGGGTTGTAATCATGGTTTCACAATCTCGTTTTTCATTAGACACCTGTTTGCTTAAACGCAACTTCAAATTGTCCACTCTTCTGCCGTAACCGTTTACCCTACCTCGTACAGGCAACCAATCTTTCTCTTCACTTCCTCTTTTAAACATTTGAGTCATTTTCGTCTGAGTCGCTTGCATCCCCAAATTCGAAGTAGTAATTCATTTTCACTTTCTCAGCCATCGCTGATACTGACATCATCTTCTGTTCCGGTGGTTTCCACTGCTGCAGTTTCAGCAGCATTTAGTGTCAAGATCCTTTAACATTAACCTTTGCTTATGTGAGGTGGCAGAGGGTTACGTTTTTCTGATTTGGACATTTTTCTTCGTTCCCAGCTAGCAGAGATCTCTTTTCCTTTTGCGTTCGCTGGGCTGACGATTACGGGAGAAGAGACCTCTGCCATGGGAGACAAAACTCACTTCGATGCAACCGCCGTACACAACCCTGGACGACACTCTTCAAAGCGCATGCTCCATGATATGTTTGCTGACTGTGACTTGAGCCCGCTGTGTCCCACGCATACTATACAGTAATTCCGCTGTTGTTAAGTAAGCAAACACAACGCGAAGTATCACGTGAGGATTCGGTCGCTAAATAACCACAGCGCATGCTCAACACGGTGAGTTTGGACCCATGGCAGAGGCCTCTTCTCTCGTACCTGTCAGCACAGCGGACGCAAAAGAAAAGAGACCTCTGCTAGCAGGGAATTTTCTCCTGGACATGTTGTGGTGAAAAGTATATTTGGTGAGCTCTGGAAACTTCAACTTTTTTACGTTACTCGATTTGTTTAGATCGTCCCAATTTCGTCATCTTTCTTTCCTGTCGCCTTTTCCACTTGATGCACTTTTTCCATATTGCAATATTCGTAAGGTGCTCAAGAGATTGTTTCGTTAGGTCAGGGTTGACACTAACAAATCTAAGCAAATGTTTCAATTATGTCATTATCAGCTCATTTGGTTGGATGAAAACTTAATGTGTCTCTCCTGAATTCCTCCAGCCCACACCCCTTCCCCCCTCCTCCTATTCCCTCCATCTATTAAATGAATGCATGATGCTCCCTAGGTGCGGGAAGGGTGAGGGAATGAACAATTCTGTTATGAAACTGTGCGTATATGGCTAATGTGTACTGTCCGGTGCCTTTTAATTTCATCCCATTTTCAACAGAAAATGCTGGTTATTAACTTTGCGGTTGTTGAACTTCTTTCAAGGGTTAGTGAATACTAGGTTTTCAAATTGGACACGATTAGAATTTTTTCCTTGTTTCGGAAGGAATGAGAACACATGTGATGAGTATCAACAATATTTGGAGTCACCGGCGATATTAACAGCGTAGAAATTCATGTAAATCCAAAGTAATTGAACAGTTTTGCAAAATTTAATAATTAAATCGTCAAACCCTCTGACCAGTCTGTTAAGCGGAATTTTATTATCAAGGTACATTTCCCGGTGGATTCCAGAGGATTTTAAGCTTACGTTGTTTTTATTTTAAAATATTTGTCACAGTATTCAAGGTCATAAATACTGAGTAAGGTTTTATGTTTCGTGAAGTCGTTATGTCCGAGAGAAATCCCTGTGGTCATGAAGAGCTGACCGTCGGTTAGTCGTGTACGTCACTATGGTTACGTTTACTAGCAAACATGCTCTAGCGAGGATCTTTGCTTTGCCCACGTTACTAAAACCGTCCAGGATGAGATACCGGTGTACAATTCAAAAATTTGTACCGTTGATAACCTAGTTGTTAAAGGGACTCTCGAATAATGGTTGGAGTGATAGAATAGTAGAATAGATTATTATTGTTATTATTATTGTCCTTCAGCCACCCATTGAAGAATTTGTACGTCATTCTTATAGAAATAAGTGAATTTTAATCACAGCTCTTTTACAAAAGGTAAGCTACAATGAAGTATTGTCATTAACGTTTTAAAGAGGCGGGTGTTCTTTATATCCCGTTTCGGGATTTAACAAGGGTTAATCAATAAACAACATTTTAAATGTGCAAACTTGTGCAGTTTGTGTTTTACTTCCTCTACTGACTCCCCTGCCAAAGAATTTCGGAATGAAACGTATACAACAAGATATCTCATTTTATTATTGAACTTTGATAAGACGATCTCTTCCAATTTGGTGGACTATCATAGTAGGGCGTACAGTTGGCTCATAGGGCTGACATTGATTTCCGAATGGTCATAAATGTTAATCCCTGTTGGGCAGGGTTAGTGTCTGATCGGGTGATCATCTAGGAGTAACCCTGGCCATACGCTCCCGGGAAGCAGGGTTGGCGTAGTGATGAGTGCACTCGCCTTCCAACAATGTGGCCTGGAGTCTAAGTAGGTTGAGTTTGTCAACTCGTGGACAAAATGTTGATCTCGTCGCGCTGTCCACTCATCGCGGCATTTCCCTGTGTCATCTCGTCGTGTCCTTATGCCATGTCGTCCATTCGTCTTCTCATCTCGTCTTTTTCACTCGTTGGTTTTTCCTCATCTTTCAGCTCGTCGTGTCCCCCGTCAACTCTTCGTGTCGTCTTTCAACTCGTCGCGTCTGGTATTTTTTACAGGTCACAGGCTAGGCCACAGGTCACAGGTCACAGGTCGTTGTTTTACCAATACAGAAAGTATCTTAAACATCCACAAAAGCTAACCCTAGGCCTAATTAGGCCTAGACAAAAGTTTTTAGGCCTAAGGTTAGCGTTTATGAATGCTTGGGATACTTTCTGTATCGGTAAAACAATGACCTGTGACCTGTCAGATATTTTTATAACTAGTATAAGCTTAACCAAAGATATTTATATAATAACCCCAATGGTGCAGGCATTTTGATTGATTCTCCATGATCCATTTAGATGACAGACGCATAGCTGATGTCATCATAAAAAAAAACTTTTACTTTTTTATTGCATAAAACAAATAGATTCCATGATGCCGTGCGTCTGTTCAGTAATAGATCACGGATGATGTCAAAATGAGGTTAGAACATCACTCGGCTATCACCTCGTGTGCAATATTTTTGTTCTTACCACATTTTGACGTCATCTGTGAACTGAACAGACTTACAGCCGCGGCTACACGAGCGATTTTTTGCTCGCGCTGGTGATGCGATTTTTTTAAACGTTGTCGCGTCGCCAGCGCGACATGAAAATCACACGTGTGGCCACCCTTGAACTGGCGACGTGACGGGTGAAAAAATCGCAAGAAAAAGTCGCCAGAGTTGAAACTTTCGCGACAAAATCGGAGAGATAGTTGCCCTTGTAGCCACCCTGCAACTTTTTTCCCGCGCTTGCGATGCGACTAAAGACTATTTAGCCAATGAAATTAAAGTAGGAATCTCTGTTTATAGTGCCCAGGTCTCTTGAAGTATGCGATTCGCGCGGCCTTCAATTTCGCCAAAAGTAGCCACCCTGGCGCGCAGGCGACGCGACAAAATCTGAAAAAAAATCGCATCACCGGCGCGAGACAAAAATCGCTCGTGTAGCCGCGGCTTACGGCAACATGGCTTTCTATTTGTTAAATTGTAAACCTCGGATAAAACTTTTACCAAACCTTCGTCTCTTTCGACCGCGCTACCTAATCTTTGGTTATTGCTAGTTTATGCTTTGAATAGTGACTTATCCAATCGATAAAACGATACGGTCTTTCAACGATTGGTGTCTACACGTCTTTAGTTTGAAAAGACGATTGCATGGTTCGCTTGCAAACGCCATTTATTAATCCCAATACGAGCGCGTAACTGATAAAGGAAACATACCTTAAGTTAGGCACAACTGACGCCTCTACCCTCGCAGATTACAAAATAGAGAGGAGATCTATGGGGGAGGGGACGAAAATGAGGTGAGTTTGAGTGTAGTCCTGAGAGGGGCTGTTTGTTGTTGACTGACGTTTCGGCAGCCTTAGTGGAAGTCATCTTTAGAGTCAAGGAAGGCTGGTGTTGGCCAGCCGAAATATTGTAACAACGCCTATATTCACCGGCGTTGTCTTGACCAACCTTTGCAGTATATTTTCTATTTTTAAAGTTTTTTGGTGTGGTCACGATCTATTTTGATGCAACGTAGAGCAAGTTTTGATCATACACGGTTTTTGCAGTGGTTTAGTCCTTAAAATTAGTTATATTTTTCAAAATCGTCGATCTGGATTGATCCGATCACCTTGCAATTTATAATGGGCATTGACATCAACACATGGAGAATGCACATTGGACTTTTTACTATAAATCTATCTATCGCAGGACTGGCATGACTTCCCGTCCAATCCAAACCTACGAACGGGGTATTACAAGATCTCTGGTCACTGTTGTTATCCTCACTATTTTGACTATTATTATCTTTCCTCCTTTTTATGCATTTCCGTTTTTATTAATTTTACACATCACGTAGCCTTTTTATGTCATTTTCATTAAATATAAATTTCTTGTAACGAGCGTTTATCCATTCAATAAACCTGAAGAAGGCTGGTGTTGGCCAGCCGAAATATTGTAACAACGCCTATATTCACCGGCGTTGTCTTGACCAACCTTTGCAGTATATTTTCTATTTTTAAAGTTTTTTGGTGTGGTCACGATCTATTTTGATCCAACGTAGAGCAAGTTTTGATCGTACACGGTTTTTGCAGTGGTTTAATCCTTAAAATTAGTTATATTTTTCAAAACCGTCGATCTGGATTGATCCGATCACCTTGCATTTTATAATGGGCATTGACATCAACACATGGAGAATGCACATTGGACTGTTTACTAAAAAAACGTATTGTAAACGATTAAGATGGTTGGAATTATGCGCGAGTTTCTTTTGTGTCGAAGAAACTCTGGACTGCTTTCAGGATTCAGAAGATAAGGGTCGCAGAATGAACGCTTAACTTTCTTGATAACGTGGCTCAAAATTAGGTAATTTTCATGAAGGGTTAATTTTCTTTAAATACCTCACAAAAAGGAATAGTGCTTTTCGCGCTTTGTGATTGGTTAATTCGAAGTACTTTCCTGCAGACGAAACTAATCAAGCGGTGACGTCCGTCACAATGAAACTGAAAACCTTGGCTGTCTTTGTGAAGATAGATTGTTTAGAAAATAACCTTCAGAATTTCATTTTTGCGATTTCACGGCAAATTTGAAACATTTAAATAGTAAAAGAAGAGGAAAAATATTTTCAATATTAAATACAATGCATACATTATCCAAAAGATCCTCTTAGGGGGTTAATACAAATTTTGCGAATGTTTTCGAAAGCAATTTATGCAGATGACTTGTCTTTCGATAAGCAAGATAATATCAAAGCACTTTTTTTACCCATGTAAAGGATTTTGACAGCATTGCCCATTTCAGATAACGCTTTTACGCTTTTGCGTGTTACTTGTATAAGCTGTAAATGTCCTGAAAGGAATCATGTAAAGGAATAAATTTTGTTGATAAGTAAAAAAGAAGCGGAAATTCAACTTGAAATCGATATCTGATATCGAACAAATACTTTCTAGTAGTTCGATGAAATAAAGACTATTTTCACACAATGCTAATTTCCGAGCCCGCATATGGCGGTCCTGGTTTCAGCTGCGTGCGAGCTTTCCGCTTTCGTTAATTACACTTCACATTTTGGCGTCTTTCCTGTTTTCAATTTCATTTTTTTCTCAGTGAAGCCAGGTCGATCCGCCTCGCAAATCCCTGTATGACTTTCATGATGTGTATTTCAGGTAGCATCAAGGTGAGTTTCTGGCTTTTCACAATATGTCGAATATAAATCATTTCTTTTTGTTTGAGTCCAGTAACTTATCATCAACGAAGGTACATTGTTTGATTGTTTCTGAACCATGCTAGTGCTCGACCAGACACCAATGAAAGTAATCGTTGTGTTAAAGTAATCTTTGCGTTTTGAACTCACAACATGTTGGAATTGATACAAAATCTAAAAAAACCGATGAATGAATATGAAGACCTGTGAAACTTTATAGAGCATGGAATACCAAACGGGAAGCGGAAAAAAGATGTAGTGCACTCAATGACGAAAGATCAATAATAGCTTCACGAACAAGAAACTTCAGCGATGGTTTCCGCCGTTCCTTGTGCCCCCGTGTAAAGGTCTTCGAAATATTGCTTCCCGCGTGAGATCTGTGATCAGGTTCTCCCGGGGAGCAAGTCCCGGAGGGGGAACCGCTT
>NC_090884.1:65979569-65999569 GCF_036669925.1 Montipora capricornis
GTAACATTGTCGGTAAACTTGCTTTGCAAGATGCCTTTATTTGCCTCCACGTTTTCTGTAATTATTGTTAACTCTCTGGTAGTAAAATTAGGTTTCCTTTTTCTTTTTTCGGCACTGTTTCCGGCATGCTCTTCTGGATCCATGTTTACACAGATACAGAAAAATTTCGACCTTCACTCCCATCACAGTGCTTTAACCACAGGCATCCCGCGCGCATTGCACTCAATTTCCCGCCAAAACCTGTTTGTCATGTGGGAATCCCCTTTGCTGGACGATTTATTCCTAGAATACCAGACTTATCCCTGGAATAGCTATTCCAAGAATAAATAATGCTTCCAGGAACCCATTTTTATTCCTGGTATAGTTATTCCTAGAATATCAGATTTATCCCTGGAATAACTGTTATACCTGGTATAATTTATTCCTCCTTTCAGGAACCGGCCCCTGGTCTGTTCCACTTTAAAACTGAGAATATGAAGCTGGTCTTTTGGCCGAAGTCCTAAATTACTACAATCGTGGTCAAAAGTTGTTGGGAAGGTTGCGGGCATCAGCTCACTTCACACCTAATTCGATTTTTCTAACTATTGCTGAAGTATTTGGGAAATACCATGCTCTTGTGGCCCCCCTCCCCATATTCAATGTTGGAGTTCTTCAGGTAAGAAAAGTCACCATTTTTTTTCCCTGGAAAATCCAACATTGAAAAGGGGGAGGGGGGTATCTGTAAAATGAAGTTACCTTCCCAACACTTTTGTCCATGATTGTAGATTACAACGTATGCGACGTGTGGAATTACTCTACGAAAGCCGTAGTTTGTACGCTTTTGAGTTCTTGGAATTCAGGCTTTTCGGTGTATCTTGTGATCAATTTCCTTCTTCCGCATTTTTCTTTAAATGGATGCTGAGGCCAATTGATTGGTGAATGAGCTTTCGTAGTCGTCAATCAACCAACCAACCGACACAACAACTTATTATTTTTCAGTATTTATTCCTTTTTCAGTTTCCACTGGGAAAAGGAGAATGCCAATGATTTCACTTCAGTCTATTTCTCATGTCATGGCAACTGGAACATTCAGCAACTAGACCCTCCGGGAGGGTACACTGGGTTGCCTGTGGTACGTGCAGCCCCGGAGGGGGGGGGGACTCCCATATGGAACACACGGGGATGCTAGTCGGAAATTTTAAATTTAACCCCTGAAGGAGACCATCTGGGCGTGGCTCAAGCTTTTTGTGACTCCTAAAGGAGACCAATCTGGGCGTGACTTAAGCAAATTTTGACCTTGGCGGCTTAAAATATTGGCGCTTTGCCCGAAACACCCTAAGCGAGACCAGGCAAATTGTGACTGGCCCACGGGCCGATTACGGGCTTGCAAAAACAAAGCAAAAGGTAATTAAAAAACCATATAATAAACTACTTACTAACCGAGCTAGCTCGAGCCGTACTGGGGAATATTGGCCCTGGGTCGTTTTTGCACGGACCTCGCTGCGCTCGGTCCGTACTGCCACGACCTCGGGCCAATATTTCCCTGGCAGTACAGCCCTCGCGCTCGGTTAGTAAGAAGTTATTAAGGGGTCACCCAGAAGTCATACCAGCAGAGGCCCTTTGGCTCACAGGTCCTCACACGTTCTTACGACGAAACAGATCCTTTTCTGAGGTTAAAAACCTGGCTACTGGCCTAACTCTTCTTCCTACTTTCCCAACCGCGAGAAAACCGCGGTAAATCAGCCATCGCCAAAAAATGTTTTTTTTTTCTCAAAAAATATTTAAGTTAGGGGGAAAAATACATCATTTTAAAGCTAAGAAAATAAGCTTTCCAACAGCATACAACTTATTTACAGAAAACTGAAACATTTTATAAAAGCGAAAGTTGAACGAAAAAATTTAAGAAAAATAACAGTAAAATATGTTTCTAGGCAAAATTTGGTCATTTTAGCGTTGATTACGAATTTTTGGATGCAAAACTAATATTTTCTGCAATTTATCTGCCTTCTTGGACATAAATTCGACCGAAAACTGATAAGGCACGAATATTTTTAGATTTTTAGGAATAATAGATAACGTGGTTCAATGCGTAATGTGATAATGCGATAAAAGTGTCAAATTTGCGACCCATTGCTAACGGCAACGGAAGCGATCGCATTACGAATAATTAACCTCTGTTGCCAAAAACCACTCAAATAACCGGTCAGTGTAAAACGCAGACTGCAGACCAGGGATAAAATGCAGACTGAGGGTTAATAAAATAATAATGCAAAAAGAGTTATAAGAGTGTTAGTCGCCGTTTGTACTTTCACACTGAAACCCCAACACAGCTCCCATCGCTTTGGTTGCCCCACCGCATGTTTTATCGAACTCTGTAAGAATTGAAGCTGTTTGAATCCTTGTTGTTGTTTGAAAAAGGACAGTTTCGTTAAGTGAGTTGCTTTTAGGCAAAGAAGTCACCACCCCGTAATTCATATGCCCAAGATACCGGGTTTTTGTAAGTTTCTTTTTCTGTCAAGTGTGATAAAGTTTGACAATGAAATGAGCGAAGTCAAAACAAAGATCACAATCGCCCAACTCTTGTTTATGCAAAGTCAAAATTTACTCTCCAAGACGTGTACGACGTGATTTATCACCAGGTAATTCCATCATTTTGGAAATAGCAGCTACTTTATTATTCATCTGCGTCACAAGTTTTCACTGATTTTGGGGCTCATTTTGTTGAAACTCAAGCACGCTTCCAACAGGCCTGTGAACCCTTCCTGCTTATAGAGCAATACTAAAAAACTTCTCCCATATCACGTTTGAACCTTAAGCTCGAAAATTCAATACACAACATGATATTATAATTCACAAAGGCAGAAAATACCACAGAATCCTTTTCCAGCGAAAATTTTATTGAAACAAACAACATATTTGCTCTTAGAGGCGAAACCTCTTCCTATTTGATTGCGTGCGTGAAGACAAGAAAATCAATTGTGTCAAATTACCATGTACTTCAGGTAAATACTGCTCACTTTGATTTCGTCTCGACGGGCGATAGATTGTTGTCGAAGTCCAGTACTCGTCGCTTTTGAGATTCATGCCTAGTTTATCCAACTGACTTTCCATTATTGAGCTCCATAAGGGTATATTTTGTTTAAGGATCCACTAAAACGCCATTCGCGTTGCATGACTTTCGACGCCATTGCAGGCGAAGTTAATGATTCTACTGTGTCCACAAGAGAAATCTACGCAGTTCCACTACCCTCTCGATCCTAAGAAAATACGCGCAGAAGGCTCTATACACAAAGACACTACTTACCAGGGGAGTGACAGGCAAGACTTTTACCGACACGGAAAAAAAAAACAAAACAAAAAAAACAAAAAACAAAACAAACTAGATGCTTCTGTGAAGCATACACTGGCTTGCCTGTGGTACGTGCTACAGAAAATCAGAAGGCACTGAATTGTGTGGTATTGAAATACAGCATTCCAGTCTCTGAAGAATAACAAATAAAAGAGAAGCGAGAAACATTGGCTTCTGGGCTGACATGTTGATAATTTTCAAGTTCCCTCACAACTTCTTTTCACCACAAATGTGCCCTATGAGCATCCGAAAACTTTGTAATACTAAACTTCACTGAAGTCAAGCCCTGTTTCGCGGGGTTAGTGTTGGGATGGGAGACCAAAACAATAAACCCCTCAAAAAAAACAGAAACATCTGACCGAAAATACTATTAACGCTAACAAATGCGAACTCAGCAAGGTACAGATTCTGTTAGCGTGCTTTATGCAAAACAAATATTGATGAAAAAGCAACTAAATATTGATACACAGTTTTCAGAAAGAGCAGAAGGAAGTTTCCCGGACGGTCGATCGAGAATAAAATATTTACGACATGAAAACAACATTAATTTTGAACCTTGAATATAGATCGTTTTCACTGTCACGCAATAAAAAAAATAAATCAAAAACTATCCAGTGCAAAACGCTAAGAAATTGTTATCTTATAGCAGATAAAGAAATAAGACACTTGTCCAAGTTTTAGGCCTCTGCGTTTCCCCAAACTTCAGATATTCGTCGAAATGTTTCGCAGGCCGGAAAATAGTGTAAACATCTGGAACTGACTTTGGCTATCTAGGCGACTGATTATCACTACTGAAAAAACAAGCATTTACATAAGCACTTTTCCTAATGCTCTAACTTCTAAAAGGGCTCAAAATCATGAGATAAGTATATATTTTTCAACAAACTTGATCGTAGCTTTGTGTCACGCACCTACATAATCCTGAAATTCAAAATGCTCTGGTTTCCAAACGAAGCACGCTATTGAGCTGTGAAATTGTCAACAGATATAGATATGCCGCCTCTTATGCCTGATGAGGACAAAAACTTTGGTGGATCTTTAGTTTTAGATTTTGGAAGGTGATGACGTCACGTGAAAACGATCTATAGAATATACAAAGTTACGATCAACGACAAACATTTTGGGAGATTTTTGCTACGTTCAAGTAAATTGCAAAATCGAAAGTGACATGGCCGGAATTCAGCGGGCGCCGTGATTAAGTTACCGCGGAATGTTTACTCGCCAAACAGTGAAGCATCTGTCAAATGATGGCAAGATACCGGGTTTTTGTAAGTTTCTTTTTCTGTCAAGTGTTATAAAGTTTGACAATGAAAGGAGCGAAGTCAAAACAAAGATCACAATCGCCCAACTCTTGTTTATGCAAAGTCAAAATTAATTTTACTCTCCAAGACGCGTACGACGTTATTTATCACCAGGTAATTCCATCATTCTGGAAATAGCAGCTACTTTATTATTCATCTGCGTCACAAGTTTTCACTGATTTTGGGCCTCATTTTGTTGTAACTCAAGCACGCTTCCGACAGGCCTGTGAACCCTTCCTGCTTACAGAGCAATACTAAAAAACTTCTCCCATATCACATTTGAACCTTAAGCTCGAAAATTCAATACACAACATGATATTATAATTCACAAAGGCAGAAAATACCACAGAATCCGTTTCCAGCGAAACGTTTATTGAAACAAACAACATATTTGCTCTTAGAGGCGAAAACCTCTTCCTATTTGATTGCGTGCGTGAAGACAAGAAACTCAATTGTGTCAAATTACCATGTACTTCAGGTAAATACTGCTCACTTTGATTTCGTCTCGACGGGCGATAGATTGTTGTCGAAGTCCAGTACTCGTCACTTTTGAGATTCATGCCTAGTTTATCCAACTGACTTTCCATTATTGAGCTCCATAAGGGTATATTTTGTTTAAGGATCCACTAAAGCGCCATTCGCGTTGCATGACTTTCGACGCCATTGCAGGCTAAGTTAATGATTCTACTGTGTCCACCAGAGAAATCTACGCAGTTCCACCACCCTCTCGATCCTAAGAAAATACGCGCAGAAGGCTCTATACACAAAGACACCACTTACCAGGGGAGTGACCGGCAAGACTTTTACCGACACGGAAAAAAAAAAAGAAAACAAACAAACTAAACGCAGACCTCGACTGGGTTTGCCTTATAAGGCAACCCAGTAAAAAGAAAACAAACAAACTAAACGTAGACCTCGACTGGGTTTGCCCATAGGCAACCCAGTAATAATAAGCAGTGTCAGCATTACGAGCAGAAAGCAGCGGTCATTTGGTTATTAACTACAGGTAAGAAAGTGTCTCAGCTCTAATCAATCGCAATCAACTTAGCAATTCATTGACATTGCCGCGTTTTAGAGGCTCACTTGTTCAGAGAATCTGTCGCTGTAGCTTATAGTCAGTGTAATAGCGCAGAACGTCACTCTTGCCATTCTCAGTACACAATCTCACTACTCAAATAGAAAAAGATGAGAACCTCTCTCATTCTCAAAAGAAAACCGTTTTTTTACCAAATTTCAATGATAGTTTCCGGCCACATTTTATCTAACGCACAGTTACTTACATGAATGTCTCAGAGGTCACACAAAGTTAACGTTGTCAAGTAAATGGCAAAACAAAATTTGTTTCGACCTCATAGAGAAACCCACTAATAGCGTGGGGATGATCTTTCCATATGATTTGGCCATGACGTTCCAAACTCTCCGAGAGCGGTCGGAACTGGCAGCCGTCCGCCCGCAGGAGAGGGCATGAAAAATCGACAGAGAATTTTTGAACGTCCCTAAAAATAGAGATATATGACCAGACATGTCGACGTAGCCAAGTGACACGTTCGGTACAAAACGCGTTCGCGTTTGGTTCGGTTTTTAGTGGGCTTAAGTGGCGCAGAAGTGAACCTTAAATGGCATTCGGCAAAACATTCATCATCTACGACCGACAAATAAAAACATTGCAAGCTGTTACATCACCAGTAGAATAAATCTCTAAATCAGTGTCCAACATAATAAATGACCTAATTTCAACAATTAGCATTAGCCGATATCAAAAATACCATAACACTCTTTGTTTGTCCCTCCAAAAATTTTGCATAGGCATTGTTTTTATTTTCTCTTGGGACTTAGAACGGTCCCAAGAAAAACTGGAAACAATGCTGATGCAAAATTTTGGTGGGACAAACAAAGAGTATTATGGTATTTTCGATATCGGCTAATTGTTCGACATTTCAACTGCAGCAATGTTTTGTGCAGAAAACCGTTCACCGTGCCATTATATTTAGTTCGGCAATCAGTTGATTTCTATGAATACTTACTCGATTTAAGTTACGATAGCTACTTTTCATTCAAATAAAATGAATTCTTTTTTCTTGGTAAATCAAATTTAAGACTTAAAATATGTTTGTAGAAGATTACGTTCACTGCAAATAGTCCTTGCAAATTGACGCTCATTGAGCAATGACTTGCGAGAAAGGAATTTCATTAATTTGGGAATGAAGACCTCTGTATACTGATTACGGCCCTGGCGAGACATCTATCTATTTAAGATGATAGTAGCCGCAATCAATCAACCTTTTTTGGTACCAATTTACAATGTACAATTTCTTTGATAAAAAACTTTGACAAGTCGCTGCACAAAATTAGCACAACAAACAGATTCAGCTCCTCACGGCATATTTCACTTTCACCTTCGAGGACTCATTCCGAGGTCGGTAGAAATCCCGACTCGGAAAAAAAGTCGAATGTCTTGGTGCTCAACTATAGATTGTTTGCGTATGACGTCACGGCGGCCATGTTGGAGCTGTTCAGTCGAAAGTCAACCCCGATGGAAACAAGCCTAAAATCCACCCACCAAACCGCCTGCTACGCTGGCTAGATGAATCAATGTTCTCTCTACCGATCGTTTATGTTTCAGGTGGTGATTGGAATCAAAGTTCAGATATAGATCTGTGTGATTTCTATAAATGGTGACTTTCGAGGAACATCTTGTTTGATGAGAACGCACGTATCCGCTTTCTGTTAGTTTCCGTTTCCCTGCTGAAATGAATCTTTGGGTCCCTGGAGTTTAAATGCTCCGTGAACTTCTTTATGACATTCGTGTACCTTAGTGAAGGTTTGATCTAGGTACCTAAACTGGACTTCAGGTGGTCTTGTGAATTAAGGTAGTCAACGCCTCTCTTTCAAACTGCTCTATATACAAATGGGCAACTATGGGGAATACTGGCGATTCCATGGCATAGCCCTGAATCTGCAGTAATCCAGTAGTCCAATAATAATTTGTTCTATCGTGAGCATAGACCTCTTTCATAATGGCGGCCAAATAAATTATTCTTTTGTTTTAATGCTAAAAAGCCCTACTAACCTCGCTACAATGAGCAAATTTCAAAAGAATTTTTGTTTCAAAATGAGGGCAGTAGGTCTAATTAACATAAATACAAAAGAATGTAAAGTTGGTCGCCATTTATGAAAGTGGTCTATGGTCTTTTCCTTCCGGACATCCAGTTTCTAATCTTTGCATCCGAACTGCAATCTTGGACAAAACTCTTGGGAAAAATTCTAGCTTAAGCATCATTTGACATGCACTCACAAAGTACATTAGTCCTGCCCTCCCCCCCCTCCCCCATACCAATGTTGATAATGTGATGCAAAATACTATGCAAGCCTTTGCCCGTTTTTTAACCAACATTGGAATGAGGGGGGGGGGGGGAGGGGAAAATAGGAAGAATTTAATGTTTATCACACAGACAAATTACAGCATCACATTTTCCCGACGAGTTGGGACAAGAGCATGGCATTTTCCAAATAGTACAGCCAATTATTGGCAATGCCAATAGTTAGAATGATCGAATTAGGTGTGAAGTGAAGTGAAGTGAAGTAATGCGCGCATCCTTCCCAACAACTTTTGACCAGGAATGTAGGTCAGGAAACGGGTGGAAAACCACAGGGAAATAGCGGAAACCACAAATTTTTCAAACGTGAACAAAACAGACAACAACATCCCGTCATTTGGACAAAAATGTGCTGATTGAGGCCTTTTTAATACCTAAATCCCTTACACTGCAACAAACGTAATTCAAATATATATATAGTCACAATCCTCGTCATCTACTGCAGGCTTTGAGATTGTTCATTTTATTTTGGCATTTTTGATGGTCCTCATGAGTTTATCGTAAAAATTAATTGACATCTTTAGCTTTTTACTTTAATCATGGGTAGAAAAAACTTCAACCTAATTAACTCAAAAAAGACGAGTTTCAACGTGGAGGTAAAGTGCAGAATGCCCGCCAAAGCCGAATCGAATAATTGCACGTAGCTTAGGATTGATCGTGCTGTTACACATGAGTTACCTGTCATCGACCACATTGACACGGTTATTGGGTTTTTTGACATAATTCTTCAACACAGCAGTTGTTCTAACAATCAGTGCTCAGCTGGCAACCTAGAAGAGTTCCTTAAATAAAGGCTGGTAAGTGTTTGTTTCTGGTGCAGTATGTCATATTGGAAGTTCCAATTAACTATATCGATGGTTTTCACTGTGACGTGATCAAATTCTAAAATCAAAATCGCCAGATGTTTTGAATTTTATCTATAGGAGGTTGAATATGGCCTAGAAACAAATCTTTTTTCAGGTTTCCACCCGTACGAAAATTCTGGGCGAGACGCGGGCGAGATTCGGGCCATAAAAAGTCTCGCTGATGAGCGATACAGAGCCTGACGATAATCAGCCTGACAGGAGCGATAAAAATTGAACGATAAATGAGCGAGAATGGAGCGGGACATTTGTACTACTCTGACATTTGGACGATATTCTGAGCGATAAACGGGCGAGATTCAGGTCCATAAAAAAACAAAAATCACGCTAATGAACGATACATTTTTATGGGCGTGACGTTAGTTTATGGCTTATAATTTTGGGTGTTACGAAAACTAACACCTAAGACCTGGTCTTAGCTTTCGTAGTACGAGAACTACAACCCCGCTCTTAGTTTTCGTACGAAAACTAAGACCCTTTGTTAATAGCGGTAATTACGTCAAAGAAACCCGGGAAAACTTACCGCTACTCAGAGATTTGGGCGCTGTATGTTGTTTCCTCACACGATTAAGTTTAAACAGACACAACGCCATGAGAAGCTTGAATGTTGTGTGACCTTGCGCGACAGACAAAAAAGTGGCATTTATTGGCACGGAAACTAAAGATAGGGTCTTTCGGAGAACGAGAAACTCTGTCTGTTAACCCTTTGGTTATAGCAAGAGTCCATGTTTTGGTTGTAACCACTAAAAATGTGATACACGCATTCTCCTGTCAGCACACATCTTCCAGTTTCAAAACGAGTCCACAATTTAGCCGTAAGTCACGCAAACAGTAAACGGATGCCCGTAGATGGTCAATTTTATTATGATGCCTGATATGGGACTGAATAGTTTTACATGTAAGACATAAGTGATTTTCTGTAAGTTTCTCCGTATTTATCTGACTCACAAGCTTATTTCTCAGCTTATTACAATGAGGATATGAAGTATCATCTGTCAGGGGGTGAGGGTACATCGCGCTATCCTGGTACTTTGACGCGTTATTTATAAGAAACATTGAAATTAGTATAAACAGAAACAAAATAGGCCATAATTGAAACTATGCCTACTTTAATAGTGCCATTATAAATTATAAACTAGAAAATCCCCTGCCTGCCACTCCCCCCACCCCCATAGACAGTACCACTGTTTTTTGTTTGCGTGACTTACGGCGACATTATGGTCTTGTTTTGATACTGGAAGCAAAATAACAAATGTGCATCGACAAAATAATTCTTGTATCACATTTTTAGTGGTTACAACCAAAGGGTTAACAGACTGAGTTTATCCTTATTCGAAAGATACTATCTTTAGTTTCCGTGCCAATAAGTAAGCGAACGATCCTCGACCGAGACCAACTGCAGTAAACATGACCCTTGTGATCATTGCGTGGACAGTCATGTAAGACAGAAACATGTTTCAGTTTAAGGTAACTTAAATAAACAGAATGTACCAGCTTTTAGCATAGAACGAAATGCGACTGAAGTCATTCAAAGTGTCCATAATAAGGTAGGCATGTTAGTAGCCAGGTTTCCACAGTGATCTGTGATCAGATAGCGAGGTCGTTTCTAGTTTCTCATTTATTTTAAATCTTCATACATTGTTTAAAATCTATTTCATAAAAGAGAAAATTGTTTCCAGCAATATTAATTAGAGCAAATAAATGCTGTTTTGATCTGGTTGATTACTGTCCTAAATGGGAAGAAAAAGCTCTGCATCTGTGTAGAGATTCAGATGTTTGGTGAAATGCACAGTTACGTTAAACTGAAACGCGCGCCAAAAGCGGTTACAAATATTTAATTATCGATAGCCAAAACTCAAACATTGCTCTTCCCTATTAAAGGTTTTCCGTCCAGCGACAAGCAATTCCTATCATTAAAAAATTATCCTCCGTTTTGGGCAAGCAGGATAATGCTGTCTTGAGGTAGCTACATGTACATGTAGATTGCTTCTCCTGAACGTGCTAAGCTATTTGAACTTACCTCTCCGGATGCGGGTGGGTATCACGCTAAATGTATCACTTGGAAAAAATATCCAGCCATATACGTATTTTAGCTCAAAATTCAGAGCGGTAAAAAATGGTTTGCTCACCTTTTACCCGGGGACGGACTACACGTACAGAAATGCAGCAAATAATATAATACATTAGAACGACAGCCAGAGTTAAGTAACTGATTTGCATTTTTGAGTACTCCCTGATCTATTTCTACTAATCTTTTCTTATCGAATAACAAGTAGGGAGCACTTATGTATCGAATAACAAGTGAGCAGCCTGAGTTTCGCCGATAATACAGCGTGACAAATGTCTCGTTACTGCGGCGTAAATGAATAAACTGGGGTTTCACTGTTTCTCGCTCACTCACGCCACACTATCGGCGATAATCGAACCAAACTAATGTCTGGCTCAGTCGCACAAGCGCGACAAAATGGTTGTCTCGCTTTGTCTCGCTCAGTTCTTGCCTTAAAAACAGCTTTATGGCCCGAATCGGGCCCGAATCTCGCTCATTCAGGCCACAAATTTTCGTACGGGCAGTTCCGATCTAAAACGAAGACCCTATGATCTAAAACGAAGACCCTGTGATCTAAAACGAAGACCCACTCATCTAAAACGAAGACCCTGTGATTTAAAACGAAGATCCACCTCAAAAATGTCAGAACGATGCCAAGCGGCTTATGGCTGGTCAGACGACATCATGCTTTATGGAATTGTGGGAACGGTGCAACAGTGTAACATCTGGGCTCTGAGTGCGTGTGCTCGAAACTCCTCACAACTTACGATATAGCGATGTTTCTTGTGATGTCACCTATTGTTACTACAGTAATATGCCAAACAGAACCTAACTATCACTTTAACAGGTTCCAGCAAAGCAGACAAATTTTATTGGTGTAGAAAATTCTGCTCGTTTGGGTAAAACCTACAAAAATGGACCACCTCGAAAGCCCACACAATTTGCTTTCTCACCCAAGCAAATTGCTTTTTTAGACAAATGGTAATCTATACATCAATAACATGACTAAAAGTGACAACTATGACGGCTGTTATGGGACAGATTTTTTAGACACAGCTTCAGAGTTTAAAATTCTTTATTCTGGCATGGAATTTCAGCACTCTGCCGTTGCCGGCAGCCAACTCTTTCTAGCTCTCTCAAAAACTGGCGTTTACATATATGCTCTTGGTTAGCCATGATTGATCAAAGAGCCTGAAAAATTCTAGAAACGTGATCTTAACACTCTCGTAACCAAGGCGGAAAAGCTTGTGGTAAATACTTGCGGTACGTGCTTCAGCCTAGCCAAATTCGAGGTATTTAAATTGTTGGATAAACTGATAGAAACGGAAACCACATGCAGTTTCCGCGGTCCTTTACACTAACCCGTGCGGGCTAACCGAGGAAAAACTAACAATACATATCATTACGTTAAGATAACTAACATGGTCGTTATTACAACTTTATAAGAAAGATCTACAAAGACAGACCTCGTGTTTCCAACAACATCGGCGGAAATTCGGCTATCGCCCAATGCCTTTTCTCAAGTGAAAGTGGGAAAGTTCTTTATATTAACTGAGAGGGACGAGGTTGTTTGCGACACTTAATTGGTTTCCACGTTTCAAGTTTTCTATCTAAGTTCTTAAGCATCATGCATTAAAATCTTTTGCATACATTAAAACGATCATGAAAATAAAGTTTAAAATATTACAAAATATGCTTCAACACAGCTTTTTTTATTTCAACTTTTTTTATTCCCACTGAGTGAAGCTCAAAACTCCTCACAAAGAAATTATATAATATGTCTACTCAATGTAAAGTTCAATTACATGTTAACTTTTTCCAGCGCCTACAAAGTGTTGAACTAGAAGTGACATCGTCTGTGTACAAAGCAGAGCTGGAACCATTAACGTCAGGATTTTAAGTAAAAGACGTAAAAAACTACCACTCGGTTACGCTGAGAATGCAGTCTTTTGGGTGCAAAGTCCATCATGGCGGTAAGCGATATTAAAAAAAGGTGATAAGAATGAAGCCGAAACTGAACAATTAAAATACTGTATATATCAAACATCAAATGTCAGGTACAAGAAAGTGATAACAGGAACAATATAAACGCATTAACAATGGCTCATCATAATCAGTACATAATGCCTTGCGCTAATGAAAGAATTTTCTTGCATTTACATTTTGAGAAATTGTACTAATGACGATCACTTAAATATGGAACTGCAGAAATCTTTGATGAGAACAATAAAACATAAACACCAGAACTTTAAAATTCGACTACCGAAGCTCGTAACGCATCTTCAATTTTCGCTGTAAGTCCCAGGAGGTTGGGGTGGGAAGGGTTCCTTCTATTTGTAGGGGAAAACTGATTGCTCCGACGGCAACCCATTTTAGAATTACTGATGAAAGCAAACGTAAATTTCCGTTGGAAGAAATGTCTTCCATTTTTTCAATAATTTTACTTCCTTTCTGGTTGTAGAGATACGAAGGAAACACACGGTCGCGGTCGATAGGGTTTTGCAACCCTGAGACGCCGTATCGAAAACGATACAAAATTGACAAAATTGGTACTAGAGGTAACAGACTAGTACAGAGTGATTAAAGATCAATTTGCACTCCCAGCATTGCACATGCACATTTTTGAAATATGTGTGTGATACTCGTGCAAAACTGTGGGAAAACAACATCATCCACCACATGGAAACAACGTCATCAAAAAATCTTGTTGAAGTATCTGGAAAAATAACTCACTGCTGATTAATCATTTAAAAAAAGGTTAGTTAGTTTTTCCAAGCAAATGACATTGCATTCGTTTCATAGTTTTTTTTTTGTTATTCAACTTCACTCAGCAGGAATAAAAAAAGTTGAAATAAAAGAAGCCGTGTTGAAGGATATTTTGTAATATTTTAAACTTTATTTTCATGATCGTTTTATTGTATGCAAAGTATTTTAATGCACTATGCTTAAGAACTTAGTTAGGAACTTCAATGAAACGTGGAAACCAAATTAAGCGTCGCAAACAACCTCGTCCCTCTCAGTTAATGTAAACAACTTTCCCACGAGAAAAGGCATTGGGCGATAGCAGAATTTCCGCCGATGTTGTTGGAAACACGAGGTCGATCTGTCTTAGCAGACCTTTCTTATAAAGTTGTAATAACGACCATGTTAGTTATCTTAACGTAATGATATGTATTGTTAGTTTTTCCGTGGTTAGCCTGCAGGGATTAGTGTAAAGGACAGCGGAAACTGTGTTTTCCGTTGCTATCAGTTTATCCAATAATTTCAATTAACTCTAATTTAGCTAGACTAAGTATGTACCGCAAGTATTTACCACAAGCTTTTCCGCCTTGGTTGCTGAGAGTGTTAGGATCACGTTTGTAGAATTTTTCAAGCTCTTTGACCAATCATAGATAGCCAAGAGCTGGCTGCCGTCAACGGTAGAGTGCTGAAATTCCATGCCAGAATAAAGAATTTCAAACTCTGAAGCTGTGTCTAAAAAATCTGTCCCATAACAGCTGTCATAGTTGTCACTTTTAGTCATGTTATTGATGTATAGATAACCATTTGTCTAAAAAAGCAGTTTGCTTGGGTGAGAAAGCAAATTGTGTGGCCTTTCGAGGTGGTCCATTTTTGTAGGTTTTACCCAAACGAGCAGAATTTTCTGCACCAATAAAATTTGTCTGCTTTGCTGGAACCTGTTAAAATGATAGTTAGGTTCTGTTTGGCATATTACTGTAGTAACAATAGGTGACATCACAAGAAACATCGCTATATCATTAATTGTGAGGAGTTTCGAGCACACGCACTCAGAGCCCACATTCAGATGTTACACTGTTGCACCGTTCCCACAATTCCATAACACACAATGTCGTCTGACCAGCCATAAGCTGCTTGGTTCTGACATTTTTGAGGTGGGTCTTCGTTTTTGATCACAGGGTCTTCGTTTTAGATCAGTGGGTCTTCGTTTTAGATCAGTGGGTCTTCGTTTTAGATCACAGGGTCTTCGTTTTAGATCAGTGGGTCTTCGTTTTAGATCAGTGGGTCTTCGTTTTAGATCCCAGGGTCTTCGTTTTAGATCAGTGGGTCTTAGGTCTTAGGTCTTATGTCTTAGGTCTTCGTTTTTGGGTCTTCGTTTTAGAAACACCCCTACAAAATAAACAAAAAACGCGCAAAATAATTTTGCCGTTTGTTACAGAATACCGACCATCAATGTCTGATCTCAAACACATTCTTATGAATAAATGGCATCTTATACAAAACCAGCCCTCACTAAGAGAAATATTTAAAAACCCGCCCCTTATTTCATATAGAAAAGGGAGGTCTTTAAACGATGGACTCGTCAGAGCAAAGCTCTGAGGTCTTTAAATTTCCTGTCTTAAGGCTGGTTTCCATATGATCGCAGACGATCGCAGACGATCGCGGATCGCAGACGATCGCAAAGAGACCTGTTTCCATATAATCGCAGACGATCCGCGCAAACGATCGCAGAGCCGGCTGCAGCCATACATTTCGGTCAGCAGAATTGTCAAATGTACACGCGCGTTGTGCTCGCGGCAAAATCTATCTTTTTAGCAAACAACATAGCGGACATCGAGGAGGAAATTTTGCTGCAAGCAAATTTACTTCTTCTTTTAGTCCTGAAGCGACGGCATCGTCAGCTTCAAAATGCGAAGGAAACATCGGTTTTGAGTTCGAAAACTATTCATGAAGAGACAAAAATTTGGGGCTTTCCACACACTGCTGAGAAAACTTCGTGTTTCTGACAGAACAGTAACGAACATAAACGAACATTCAGGCTTTGTTGCTGAGAAGTTTTGAATCATTTGAGTCAGAATTAAAATTATTATGGGATACGTTTCGATGCAGATCGCAGAACTTTGGTTTCCATATAATCGCGGGATCGCAAACAATCGCAAACGATCGCGGACGATCACGATCGCAGGATCGCAGAAGTGGGTTTCCATATGATCGCAGACCATCGCAGAACTTTCTGCGATCTACGATCTGCGATTCGCGATCGTCTGCGATCATATGGTAACCAGTCTTTAACCAATAGGAATCGTGTTTGGCCTGTCTACACCTTGAAACATCAGTAACCAACAAGTAATTGAACTTTACGTTGAGTAGACATATATAATTTCTTTGTGAGGAGTTTCGAGCACACGCACTCAGAGCCCACATTCAGATATTTCACTGTTCCAACAATTCAATAACACACAATGTCGTCTGACCAGCCATAAGCTGCTTGGCATCGTTCTGACATTTTTAACGTGGGTCTTCGTTTTAGATCACAGGGTCTTCGTTTTAGATCAGTGGGTCTTCGTTTTAGATCAGAGGGTCTTCGTTTTAGATCAGTGGGTCTTCGTTTTAGATCAGAGCGTCTTCGTTTTAGATCATAGGGTCATAGGTCTTAGGTCTTCGTTTTTGGGTCTTCGTTTTAGAAACACCCGATGTTCTTGTTGATTTCTGGCCGCCATATTACATGGCGGCTCCATACGAAACTCTATAAAGTTGCGTGAAACGCTTCGACAAGTAACTCAGAAACGATGTACCGTACAGATCTGAGAATTAGTGAGGTGATTTATGAATTTGTCTCCTACAAAATTCCCAAGTTTTTGGTTTTTTTCATTGAGTGGTTTCGATTTTACTTTTTTGTTGCGTGACAGGAAACGCTCATTCGCATGCATCAAGCAAGTGTGAGAATAATATGACACCTTTCGTTTCACAATTTAAAGAGGATCTCAGAGTTACAAATATTGTCGTGAAATTGTTTCCTCGCCCAATTAGGTCCATATCCCAGTTACCAAATTTGAAATCTTATAGTCCTTATGCCTGGTGATTGTTTGCAGACTTACACACACAGTGCATAAATGACATTGTTTGATGCCGGTTGGATGCAGGCCTACCTTCACCGGTACTGATGCTCATTGCACAGCTGAACGCTCTTTCTTTACCCGCTATCGTTTTTTGGCATAACGATGTTAAAACCATTGACTTAGTCTATCCATAGTTAGTAGAGGGGTCTATCATAATTATGTACCTTTCGAACCACTTTATCCACTTTTGCTACCACTGTACGTGTCACGTTGACAGGTTCTGGTCAGAACTTTTGCAGACTTTTTCACTTTTATCCGTGAATGAGCTTAATTTGAGCCTCAGGAAACATAGACTCCAAATCCAGTGGATTAAATAATACCTGTGTTTCTGACAAATGCAAGGATCCTGTGCCAGCTCTGTTAACTGGTTTGTTTTATTGGACACTGTGCTGGACCTCAAAACTTAGTGCATTCTTTTGCTTCGACATTTCTGCACAAAGTCTTCTTAATGGGAATTTCAATTGGTACCAACTGGTCAACAGAAAATGGTTCACAAAGGTAGTATAAGTTTGTAACTATGAATAGACATTGGAGTCACTCTTCCCAAAAATCTGTGCTGTGAGTAAATTAATGTTTCCTTGTTAACATAAGTGACTGTGTGTTGGCGATTCCAAGTTCAAGTTCATCTCGAAATCTGGACATGAAGACGCTCTTCAAGGTGGCTCTCTATAATGCGGCGCGATTGGCGGCCATCAGTCGTGATGAAAGTGTCGGTCTCTGAGTAATCTCTGGCCAAGGACAGTACTCAGTCTTATGCCCTTGGCAAGGGGCAACATAACTGCTTAATAATTAACCTTTGGGGTTCTCTAATTGTGCCCATTCCGAAATAAATGAGTGCAAGAAAATTTGCAGCGTGCAACCCCCTTCATTGGCCTATTGACTTGCTGGGTTAACATGCACAGCACCAGTGCCAATACTGATGAATAATGAATGATAGGGATATAACTTCTCACCGTTAACT
Organism: Montipora capricornis; assembly: GCF_036669925.1. Lineage (NCBI taxonomy): Eukaryota > Metazoa > Cnidaria > Anthozoa > Scleractinia > Acroporidae > Montipora > Montipora capricornis. The sequence goes on from NC_090884.1 coordinate 65,997,305, forward strand.
GTGTCAGTCATTCTTTCTAGTTTATTGGACGAACTAGGCACTGTCTTCCATAATTACACTGTCAGCATTAGGTGGGGGTGGCCACTGTTGGTGGCTTTTGGAAAGGACCAGGAAACTCTTCAAGTCTGCCTATGCATACGCACATACGCCGATTAATCTCTCACTCTTCAGTTCCCAGTTTGGAGTATTTGTCAAAAAGCAAGCAGAAAAATACGTTAATTACCATTGAGGGTTTTCGCCAGGGTGTCTACCACTTAACCCCGAAGTCACTTCCCATGCTCTCGATCGACCACTTCGTTCTCTACAATGACAATGAATAACGACCTCCCTTTTTTTTTGGAACTCGGATATCAATTGAAATACACTTAGAGCGTTCAGTGAATATAAGACCCTCTTTACAAGCAGGTAGGGTAAAAGGGCCAAGGTAACCCTAGCTGCCTTGTAAACACATCGATGAAAAAAGAAGAAATGTGTGAGCTAGGGTAACCCTTACCCTGCCTCCTTGTAAACAGGGCCCAACTCGACTGAGCCTGCCTACAGTCTTCACTGTCACGCCATAAAAAATAAATCCGAAAATGGCCAAGAACGTGAAATGTTGTAGAAGACGAATGCATAAACGACCTCACCACGTCTGCTTACCTTTCACTTGAGAGACAGCACACATGAGTTTTAAACACATAATATCCTTGAAACGTTCAAACTGCGTAGAATCACAGAACAAGAGACGTTCTATCTTTCCAATCAAAACAGATTTCATTGTTTGGTGTCACGCAAGTGACAATAAGGAAATTAAAAATGCTGTATTTTCAAAACTGGTAACTTGTAAAAAGATTTATTTCTAGGTCATCTTCCTTGTATAGATAAAAATGCGGAAGACCTTACTGTTTTGATTTTAGAATATGCGAAAACCATCTAGTCATCGAACGTTCGAATTCTGTAAAACGCCTTCCAAATAAAAATCACCTCGCGTCTTTTAATAATGAAATGTAAGCAAGTGGATAATTAACTCCGGTTCTCAGAGAGGTCCTTAAGTTCGCAAAAGAGGAGAGCTGTAATCTGGATACCGAGAACTGAAAATACTAGTGAAGAGAGAATGCAATTGACGGGCCCAAGAGCGATGTGAACACACCGCAAGATTTCGCCCGATGTGGATTTCATGCCAAATTGTTGTTCTTCGTTAAATAAATTGACTACAACTGCCAGTAGAGAAGTCAGGGAATACTCTATATTGCTGTGTGCGCTTTTGCCGCTTTGAATCGTAAATATTGGAGTAAAATACGCTAACAACCGCACTGAATCTTCGCACAAGTTGCAAGTTTACACAATCGATGACGTCAAAATCCTGAACTCGATTCCAGGCCCTTGTCTTATATTTTCCTCAAAAATACGCGAGGTTTCTTCCCATTTTTAGATATGTTCTTGGAACAGAAATTAAATTGTTTTTGTACAGCAATGTTCCTTAGACCATTACATTTTACATTTTAAAATAAAAAATGGTGATGAAATTTCGAGTCATGTTTCGAGTCATAAACTTGTCACAACATGCACTGCGTGTGATTTCCTAGTCATGCAATCGCTACGAATTACGAATACGGTTTCAAAAGCAGTGATTAAAGGGATCCCTGATTCATCGCATTGGCACGCGGAAAATCAGTGTGGCATTGGGAGAAGCGGCGACTCTAAAAGATGTCTCTAACATGACGTAACAGCCATGTATTGGTCTGAGCTTGCGGTTTTTAAAAGGTAAACAAACGTTTCAGCTGATACCTTTGCGGTATGTACGGGATTACATATGCAATGCAGTATGTCCCGTCTATGGGAGTGTTATTCGGTTTTTCTGCAAGTTAATCAAATGGGAATTTCCCCAGTTGCTTTTTTCAACGACTACGAGTTTTCGGCTTGCGGCTCACAGCCCCATTTATCTCATTTACCCAGCATTTGAGGCCTTGAAATATGTATGTATTGTCTTTCCTTAGTGAAGTTGAAATTCGATCTGAAAAGCTCGAGCTCTAACATTACGCTGTGATTTAATAAAAAGGAAAATTTTCAGTACAAACCTGGTTTTTTGTTGGTGTAGCTGTCAAATGAAAACCCTCATTCATATTTTTTGCCAAAACTGGTTTACTTCTTTTGGTTTGCAAGAAATTTCTTTTTAAAAGGAAACATGCTTACAAAGCACATTCCTAACCACTTCGCTGGTCAGGCGGAATTTTTCCACCGTCGAAATTTGAGAAGATTCGAAAAAACGATGGCAACATTTGCCCG
>NC_090884.1:66012069-66019569 GCF_036669925.1 Montipora capricornis
CTGTTCGTCCCATGGTATTTACCTTGGCAGCTTGCATGCTATGGGTTCGAGCCCTGTTCAAGTTGGATTTATTCAGGTTTTCGTCGCAATTGTTTAAGTTGCTGCTTAACTGCGTTGATCTCCAACTCTCACGTATTGTTCAAATATATCAGCATTTCATGTATCCTATATCATTCATTCGTTCACATCTTACGGTGTATCATATTCGAAATCGCAAGTGATCGGCTCCCAGAGAAGTGTAGCGAAATTGCACGGTCATAGATTCGAGCCCCGTTTCAAGCATGGCTTTGTTCCAGGCTTTCTTTGCAACTGATCAAGTTGCTTCTTAACTGCGATGATCTCGAGCTCTCATGTACGAGGTTTCATCTGTTGCTTGTGTTTATGATTGCAATGGAATTGCAAAGCCGTTTGTGGTGCCATACCAGGACTACTGCACCCATGCATTAATTCCTCTGACTGGCTGAGCCATAAGACAAAAAGCAACTTGCGCGACGCAATTGAATGCCGATTTATGTGTTATGGGGCTAAGTTTATTTTGTAAAGAATATTTGGGACGTTGGAGGCACTAACTAAATCTAAATCCGGGAACTGATTTAGTGAAAAAATTCAAGATATTTCGAGAATAAACTTGGTTAAGATAACCCCCTTTCTTAGTGTGATCTTTAAATGAGATTTTATTATCCACCACAAGGATTTTTCAAACGATTTGTACTCTTAAGTGTTACACGAGACTCATCTCCACTGTCAGTCCAAAATAAACTCCATGAGCATTTTCAACAAGCCAAATTAAAACCTTGGTGAACATTCAATAGCCAGTATTGCTAATTGGCCTTCCGTAAACAAGTGAGCCTGGGATATTAGACAAGAGGTCTATTACGCGCGAACATTTAGGTCGTGTTCTATTGGGATCGACCGTTTCTTGGGTTCGTTGGTTTTTGCGTGGTCCTTTTTCGGTTGGTTTGGTTGATCGACTTTTTCAACCAGGATCAAACTAGGTTGAAACGGTTGAAACATGGGCAGCGACCACTATCGTTTACGTCGGTCGCGGGCTCCAGCTTATGAAACGCCGAGAAGTCCAGTAATGACTATTCCCGTACAGAAGTTTGCAATACGATGTTTATAATCTTGGTACAAGGTTTTTGTCCACTTGTTACTCGAACTTCTGGTGGATTCCGTTTTAAGTCGTGTTCTTTTGGGATCAACCGTTTCAACCGCAACCGGTTTAGGGTTTCTCAACAGAAAACGTTTACAACCGTCTTCGGTTGAAACTTTCAACCAAACAAACGTCAAAGACAACTGTTGAACTTCGTAAGAAACACTTGAAAGTACTGGTGAAATGAAACTGAGGATGAAATTTTACCAGTGTTTGCACAATTTCTCTGAACGTTGAAATATAGTTTTTCTCGTTCCCATGGGAAATTGTTTTCGGTGTTATTTCAGGCAAATATTTATATCTTCAGCTTTCAGGAAATTGTAAAAAGGACTGTAAAATACTTAAAATTATTCTGGTACAAGATTTTTGTCCACTAAAAACTGAAATTGCTCGATTTTCTATCGGATTTCGTCTTAACTTGTACACGAAGGTAAATTTGCCAGCTTGAGAAAGATTTGTGAGCTGACATTTTGAACGGTAGCCCTTCGTCAGAGCGAATTGGGTAATTGTGGGTTATTACTGGTTTATATTGGAGATGGAAGGGCTTTGCCATTGGTGGAACCATGGCCACATGAATAGATTTCTTTAATGAAAAGCTTTCATTAATTAGTGCCGTAGAGATTAAAAATGCTAGTTGAAAACTCAATTTTTGTTAAAAGAATATTTGTAACTTTCTCATTCTCATTCCCAGATCCCATCGTTTTTCTTAGCCGGCGTGGCCTTCGCACGAAAACGAAGGGCTCTGGAGACATCAGCATGTTCTCTACCTTGAATTGACGATTATCGTTAATTGTTAATTTGCTTTTAATTTACTATTATCGTTATTTCAGAACACTGAAAGCTTAATATGGATTATGGGAAATGAACATATTTCTTTTAAAAGCGGAACCCAAACGTCTGGACTCGCAGGACTCAAACCTATAAACGTTTAATTATCAACCCCTTCACTTAACCACAAGACTACCACATCATTAACTGCGAGGATGTCATTCTTAAAAATGTCAATATTTGTTTCTTCCATATGCCGCTGTAAACGTGTATTAACACTCGATAAGAAGCAAGCTTACACAGTGAAGAATCTCGGTTACCAAACTTCAAGAGAAAGCTAACCATTTTAAAATCAAGCCTTAGACTTAACCGTTATTCATTATATTATATATACATTATAAATTTATACTAATTAGTTATGGTAAATAATCGGCACGTTTTTAGTCACTTGATCTTTAGTGGTTAAGTTGATGAAAACAGTTCCTTCGAAGCGGGTGCTCCGGGTTCAAATCCTGTGCAGGGGCTTCTTTTACTTTTTTCTTTTTACTTTCTACCACAAGTCCTGGGACACAGTGTCCTAAATTAACGATAATAGTAAATTGAAAGGAAATTAACAATTAACGATAATCGTCAATTCAAGGTAGAGAACATGTTGGGAGACATAGGATTTACATTCCAAGATTCTAGGACTTCCGGAGTTCACATATGAGTCGTCAATAGCACTAAACATGGCGGAGCTCAGAATTATTACTTTCGAAGAGTCTCTATGTGAAGTTTAGAGAACATGTCCTTTCGTGTCGAACAGAAAGACGCAATAAGTAATAGTTTTAAACAAAGAAACTCTGATTATTTTACTGACCGGCTGGGCCACATCGGCCATTTTAACTTCCGGTTCAAGATTTTATTGTTCACAAGCTAACCAATGAAAAATTTTGAATTTCCTATGTCTCCAGAGCCCTTCGTTTTCTCGTGCGAAGGCCCCGCCAGCTAAGAAAAACGATGGGATATGGGAACGAGAATGCAACTTTCTATGTTATCTTGACACACTGATCGATAGGCCACAAATAGTCTTGTTATGGGTATAGTGATGGCCGAGATACAAACAGCTTTATTCACAAACACGCCATGCGTCTTTCATAAGTATCAACCTCTCTATGCATTAATCACCAAATGTCTCTAGTAATACACTACTTGGTGTTTTCTACAACGAACGTTCGTTCTTAGAAAAGATGAATGACATTGGCATTGACAAAAAGCAACAACACTATGTAATAAAAAAAAAAGATAAATCTAGCCATTAGAGCGACATATTTTATCTTTTGTCGTGGAAATAAGATTTGGGATAGCCCAGCCTTAATGAAACTGTAAATTTTTGTAAAATTTGGTTCATTTGTAAATGTAGTATACAAGTATATCACTCAATTTCAAGTAGCCAGTTAAAGTTTCCATTATTATCGTACTTAATGTGAACTCAGACTTGGCCCTTAGCTGAGCTTTGACAAATCGATCGAGAGACGAAAAAGATAATTGCCGAGAATGGTGGACGCCATCCCACAAGCTCGAACGCACTGCTGTACTTGCCAAGGAACATTGGAGGAAGAGGTTTAAGATCAGTGGAATTGGAGTATAAGCTGATTAAGATCAAGACTGCATTGAAGATCTATGAAAATCTGGACCCTATAATGGGAACTGTGCGACGTCTCGACGAGAGAGCAGCTGAAGAGGTCATCACTCAGTAGGCAAGGACGAAGTACATGTAGAGTATGCAAGAGAACTGGGTTTGGAATTGAAGTTAACGTTTCCCCACCTTACTTGTTCTACAGAGGACAGAGAGGATATTCCAACCCAACAGATTGAGAGAGCTTTGAAGCAAGCCCAAGTGAACATGCCGAGAAGAGAGGTGGAAGACCAAAAGTGGTAAGGAAAACTGTTTGTAAATAGATGGAAGGACGAGGAGCTCCAAAAAGCCTGCTTTAGCTGGATGCACGACTGAAAAACAGTACCAACGCAAACACTTGCCGGACTTCAAGAACTGTATCAGCAACTTCTACCTACAAAGCTGTACTTAGAGCAGAAAGCCAAAATGCAGCACAATCATGATTGCACTCGTCGCATGTGTGGTAAGGGACAAGAGAGTGTTATCCACGTGATAGCTGGATGCAGTGCGATAGTTCAGACCAAGTATCTGGAAAGGCATAAAAAAAGTGCTCAGAATTCTTTGAGGTACTAGACAACTACAACTTGGTACCCAGAACAGAGTACGCATGGTACAAGCAAGTGAAGCCGAAACCAGCCTATGAAGATGATAAAGTCAAAGCCCTGTGGGGTGTCCCCCTATTTGCGGAAAATACGGAAGTACGATCAAACCGTATTGATGTTCGAATCATCGACAACAAAGAAAAGAAAATTTTACCACAATTGCTTGCAATCTCGCAATCTGATTAGCTAATTTGCCGTTGTCGATCAGAGTGTAGACAACGCTGTACGCGTCATGCTCGCGTCAATTTGTCACGCAATGTAATAGCCAATCTGGAACGCGCATTTTGGGAAATACACCAATCACATTGCGAGAAAGTTATAGACAACGCTTGCTCTGTCTTTGAGTCATGATTTTGGTCACGCTCTAAAATAGAAACTTTCTCTGGCGTTGAAAACATGTTGTGGACTCACTCGGCTGCGCCTCGTGAGTCCACAACATTTTGACCACTGTGATGACGAATATCGTTGTCGATAAGAGTACAGACAACGCTGAACCACTTTCGATTTGTTAATCATACTGATTCAGATGAGTTGCCCGTGGATGGAGAATCGAGAAGTGAAAGGAGAGGAGAAGACTCGGAGGTAGGTATAGGCCACTGCGATGGGAACTGAAGTTGCAGCATTGCACAACCCATCATCATGGATGTACTTCAGTGGAGGATATTCCAAAGACTTAGGAAAGTCATAGCCTAGTAGGAGAAAGAAGCAAGGTGATGCTGAAACAAATGCAGAGGGCAATGCTGTCAATTACTCTAAATATAGCAAGAAGTATGAAGATCCTTGAACATTGCAAACTGAACATTGAACTGAACCGATATATATTTATATCTACACTGGAATCTAGAATAGTTTATTGTACTTTCTGCCTAGACAGGCGAGAAGTGATTTCTATTTTGGGGTTATCTTGGCCTCTGTTAGGTATTGTATGTTAGTTTGGTGCTTTTGAGGTCAAGTACTTTTCTAAAATCTGGAATCTATACATGTCAGAGCGGCAAAAATAAAAATTTAACTTAGATTGTTGTACGCCAAGCAAGGCGGTTCTTGCCATAGCAAAATGGAATACCTTGGAGACTATGTACGAGAAACGATTACTAATTCTAGCGCATCAGGCTTATTATCATCTTTTACCATGTCCCATGAGCTGTCTTTTTGTAAAGTATGATAGCAGATACGATTTCAGGAGGAAAATGACTTTTAGATTATCCAGGCCTAGGACTGATATGATCAAGAAAGCATGCTCTTTCTTATAAGTCAATTATTCTGTGGAATGCCCTGGAAAACCAAATGAGATCAATTTGCGACATTGGCGCTTTTAAAAAGTCACTCAGGTGTTCTTTTAAGCCACATAAATTATAAATACGTCGAGTTCTTCTATTAGTTTTATTGTAATTAACTAGGTCTAATTTTATTAATGTACACGACCACATCAGTTTTGCTGAACTTTTTAATCGTGTTTTAAATAAATGCTGTTACTTTATAATAATTCACGATAATTTGATAAGTTTTTAAAGAATTTTGACAGAGTAATATTGTCAATTTGGGATACATTTGATGATAACACAATAATAGATAGATATCAGATTTAAGTTAATTTTTAGCATATAGGATATTTCTTAGTGTTACTAGCATTTATGAACTAGCTTTAAGATTAGAGGTGGATCGAATTTAAGTGAAGTTTATATTTTGAATATATAGGATTTTTATAATTGACCTTTCTTAAGAAATAATTTAGCTTAATTTTAGTGCCAATCGGGCCATTTGAAAAGATTCCAATGGTTGGTCACGTGATTCCACGCCCAGACGGTGTAGTAACAGTAGGCACACTTACGTAACATACTGCTATAACATTGATGATGATGATGATGATATAATAATAATAATAATAATAATAATAATAATAATAATGATGATGATGATAATAATGATAATAATAAAACAATCATCTCTATCTCTTTTAATGTAAGTAAGTGAAATAAATAAAGTTGTTTTTATGATAATAGTAATAATAACAATAATAAAAATATTTACAAACATTAAAATATCTCCAAAAGGTAAGAACTATAAATTTACAAGCAATTAAGTCTTTCTCTGTTTTAAAACTTCAAAAAACAGAAAATAATAATAATAATAATAATAATAATAATAATAATAATAACAAACTTCATTGAGCACTCTTTCATACAAACTTGAATCTTACATGTATCTGGTAAAAATAAATAATAATAATGATAATAATAAAACTCAAATTAAATTAAAAATTTAAATGCCGGCGGTGGCGATGATAATAATGACAACAATGATAATAATAGTAATAATAATAATGATAATAATAAAACAATCATACGTGTATAATCAATTAAAAGAAATCGAACGTTTAAGCCCCGTTTACACGAGCAAGTTTTCCTTGTCAAGGATGAAATTTCGTCGTGTAAACGGACGACAAGGAAAATGTGGCAAGGAATATTAATGAGATTAGTCCCAGTATAGCGCACATGATCATTGCTGTCAAAATATACAAAATGGCGACTAAAACGACAGCAAGTTGTTGATCTGGAACGAGCTTCGACGAGCTAAGGACAGGAACATCTGTTTATGTACTCCCTGAATAACAAGTATTCCGTGCACAGGCTTAAGTTGTCAAGGAAAACTTGTTCATCGTCTACATGAGCAATTATTCCTTGTCAAGGAAATTTGTTGATCATTTACACGAGCAATGATAATTGTCAAGGAAACTTGTCAAGGAAAACTTTTCCGTGTAAACGGGGCTTTACGAGCACAGAAGAAATAACTATAAATCATACCACATTCTCCGGTCTATCCTTTAAATTTAACATAAAACTCTCCTTCATTCAACATCTATTCAACGCCCGCAAGAGAAAACAAGTGAAGGATAATAAAGATAAAGAAATTTGATCAATAAGCGGGAATAAAAAAAAAATCTAAAATCGCAACTCTGAGAAAAAAATTAGTTGTCATGATTGCTTTTTGGTAGTTGCCTTAAAATAAATTTGAGACTGCCGGTAACTTCATTTATTGAAAGAACTTAATCACTTGATGAAATATATTCGGCTTTTTTTAAACCAATTTTTTTGGTGGGGAAATCCCCTTATGAACTGAAACTAAAAGTGAAATCGAAACACAAGGAAGTTTTAAAGTGCATTTTCGCTTTTCATGGTTTAAGCAAGAGAAGTATGAGGTAAGTTCCCCTAGAAGGACTTAATTCGGAGGATCAGTTTATGAAATCGATGCAAGTTATTCTGGTTACTTCATTTGCATTCAGTTGCAAACGTTTGTACCCAGTACTTACACAGTTAGAATGA
>NC_090884.1:66024569-66044569 GCF_036669925.1 Montipora capricornis
TCAGTGATTAGGCGTAAGCACTCTCTGCTTTCTCTGCTCTCTGCGATTGTGGATTGTGCCATATTCGCCGACATTTTCTCTTTTTTGCCATTTTTGGTTGTTGCGTGCATTTCTGGACATATCTCCGATGGCTTCAGTGGTTCAGTGACATTGCAAGCGCACACCAAGCCGGACGTTCGGCGAATAAGTTCTTGCTGGGGTAGTAATAATTTTTTGGGTTTGTTAAACATCCTTCAATGTTGTTTTCACTTACTTATTTTCATAAATAAATGACATGTCAGTTATTCCGAATTAATCACAATTTCAATTAGAAAAACATATGGAAGTTTTCATCCAGGGAAAGGCTCTCGTAAACGCAAATTATCTTTGTCTTCTACACTGATTTGACTGAACAGCTAATAATTTATTATTGTCGGAGATTGCGTGAAAAGTGTAGTTGACCGAACCGCAAAATGAAAGCTGAACTTTTGCGACAGTGCTTACTGGGGCCTAATAACTGAAAGGAGCGCTTAGGCTTATCAGTAAACGAGTGCTTTCTTCTTCACATAATCTCGTGAAAAGTGTAGTTAACCGAACCGCAAAGTGAAAGCTAAAGAGCGATACCTGGTTTAGTCAAGTTGTCATGTCCATTTTTAATTCGTGTGGGAAAATGGCGGAACGTTTTAGCTCACTTAAGGTGCTTGGATACGGTCGAGGTATGACGCGGTTACATGGTATTCATGGACATTTGTTTTTGCTTAAATGAGTACTAGTGAATGGTAATCAGTGAAATCAACCAAGTCTAGTGTGCAGTTTAGACGTTCTGGAACTCACTTAGAGAGTCTGGCTATTCTAGAACTCTAGACATTCTAGACATTCTAGAGCCCACAGAGGGTAACATATAACAATTGAGAATTCTAGAACTTAAAACTCTAGAACTCGGAACTCTAGAACTGCGAATTTGACTGACTTAGAACTCTAGAACTGGAGCTCTAGTACTTTAATCAGAACTTTAGAAGTTTGCACATACGACCATTTTACTAGAATGATATAGAACTTTCTATAGAGCTGTTCAAACTAGAGCAGTTCTAGAATGCTATAGAACTTTCTAATGTCATAACCTTGACCATTCTATATTTCACATACAATCAATATAGAGCTCTTCTAACTAGAACAGTTCCAGAATGCTATCGAAGTTTCTAATGTCTTATGGAATTAATCACAATTTCAATTAGAAAAACAAATGAAAGTTTTCATCCAGGTAAAGGCTCTCTCTCGTTCACGCAGATTATCTTTGTCTTCTTCACTGAAATCAGTGGATTTGACTGAAAAGCTAATAATTTATTGTTGTCGGAGATTGGATGACAAGAATTTCTGTCGCAATCAGAAGTTCAATGACCTGGATTTGTGAAAATCTTGTTCAGCTTCATGCTTTAAAGAACGAGGTATAGTGTGGAGTGCAATGTTTCGTGATGTTGACTTTCGCCTCATGTCTTAAAGAACGACTAATGTTACATGTGTAGCGCGCTTGTATCGCCTCATGGCTTTAAGAACGACGTATATTTCACGTGTAGCGTGTGCTTGTTTCGCGTTATGGCTGAGAGGTATTTTCTGTCACGCGCGAACTGACTTCCGAGAGTCCGATTGACTCTTGCCAGGAAGAGCTGTCTCCATCGGATCCGATCGAGTCTGTTTGCCAACTTTTTCAACCCCCTCGCTCCTGTTAACCCTCACTTCCGGTACCACTGATCAAGCGCCATGCACCCATTTCCGGTTCCTGTCCCGATCGGACTCAATCCGCCTGCGAGTGAAGACAACCCGACACATTTCGAGTGTATTGGACATGTATGGAGGTGAAAAATAGGAGTAGTACTCGTTAGTTAAATGAAAAGGGTTTGTTAATACGGTGGGGGGATTAAGGGTGCCGATTTGGAACATGAATTTTTGTTTCTGATTCTTGCGGCTTTCCGTCGTACCTTGATGTAGGGAAAGGCCGCAGATAGCTGTGAGTGGTTGGGCAGATTAAAATGACGTGCGAGTGGTTTAGATGCACCCTTGTCATTCTTCTCAAGATCGCGGTGTTCAAGATCGTTGTTCGCGGAATCGGTCGCCTAGTCGTCTACCTGTGACGCCAATGTATAATTTATTGCATAACGTACAGATTATACAACATTGCATAGCCATAGTACCGTAGTTACAATTCCAGAAATCTTCCGCTTACTGACTCAGAGAAATCTGTTCTCAGTAAGGGCCTAAATTTTGTCCCTATTGCCAAACGCACCATGAATTTTCCATTAAGCTAGATATTGAAAAATTCCTTCGCCGCGTTCAGTTAAAAGCCTTTTTCCATGACAAAGAGGATGATGATTCGGACACTTAGGACAAAGGTATTTTTGAAACACTTCAAGTTCACAAATCTAAATTGACAATTCGCCTCTTTAGATTTTTTCACCAAAAAATGCCGTCATGACATTCACAAACTTAAATTCAATCCTAACACTAAAATTTCCAACCTTTCCTCGGAAGAGTGGGCGACGCTTAAAAATCTTAGTAAACGCAATGACATAGTTGTCAAATCGGCCGACAAAGGCGGCGCGGTAGTTGTGTGGCGGTCCGACCTTTACCAAAAAGAAGCTTTACGGCAACTTTCTGACACCTCACTTTATGCCAAAGTCCAGAAAGATCTCACCTCCACAAATCAAGACACCATTCAGAATCTCATAGTCAATCAAGAATTACCGGACAGTTCAACTAATCTCATCATCACCACCCCTAGAACTTCGTGCATTTACTTCTTGCTAAAAATTCACAAACCGAAGCACCCAGGTTGCCCTTTCGTTTCTGTCTGTAGTTGCCCTACCGAACTAATTTCTAACTACTTAGACAGGATTATGACGCCTATCGCCAAATCTTTGCCATCATGCATTAAATTTTCCGCGATTTCAATTTCTCCGGCCAAGACAAAATTATTTGCGCCATGGACATTACATCTCTATACACAGTCATTGCCAATAGCGAAGGTCTTCAAACACAAACACTTTTTCGATCAACGCACTGTCAAAGAACCAAGCTCGGAAACACTACTCCGCCTTGCCGAACTAGTTTCAACGCTTAAATGTTTTTCATTCGCCGGCAGCTATTACAAACAAATTAATGGTGTAGCGATGGGCACAAGAATGGGACCTAGCTATGCCAATCTTTTTGTAGGATATGTTGAACACCAATTCTTTTAATCAGTGCAACGGCCGCAAACTTGAACTCTACGGCCACTACATTGACGACTGCATCGGCGCTATTTCATCCAGCAGAGAAAAACTCGATCAAATTGTAACCTCCTTTAATTTCTTTCATCCGGCTCTTAAATATACCTGGGAAATTACGGAAAATTCATTGGCCTAGATATCAAAGTTTCTATCAGTGGCAACTGTTTATGTACCAGTGTGCACTACAAACCTACAGATTCTCACAGTTATTTGTCGTATTCATCGTCACATTCATCACAAGTCAAGATCTCCATTCCATATTCTCAATTTCTTAGACTTCGACGTCTATGTAGTGTTGACTCCGATTTTTCCAGCAAATCAGAGGAGATGTGCCAGTCTCTTTTTTACTATTACTATTACTATTACTCACTCACTCATTCATTCTTCATTCATAGTCAATTTTGTTAAATACAAATATTACATACCGACGACAAATGTAAACTCGATAGCGCTTCACCACCTAAACTGGCCACTACACTACATGAACTGCAGTGCACTGCATTACATTACACCTGACTAGCCTACTCAGACAGAGTACTTTCCTGCCGACATTACACTTCTCGATCGTGATATATTTACAATGGGTTTCCCTCAAACAATGCCCCGGCTAGAACAAGACAAGGGAGAATCAGCCTTTCGGCGACCACTCTCATGGTAACTCTGGCCGGAATCCCAGAAATAACTTCAACTAAAGGCCCTGGGTGTAACCTCCTCCCAAAACTCAGAAAGCACTGCGTCCAAACTGTATACAGACAAATTTCAGTATTTATTAGTTATACAAGAATTTAAAGCAACGGCGGACAGAAAAGCCTAGGTGAACGCTTTTTGAAAAAGAGACATCATTGGAAGCTTTGTACGCAGCAACCACATAGGACGTGATACCAGCTGAAGCACTACTCTCCAATTCAGCTGCTGGGGCATCAGGAAGTAAGGTGTCTCTAAGGTCGCTGAAATAATCTACCATGCTGGAGTGTGCCCATCCAACATGACCAGCGGTAGACTCGTTTGAGACTCCGAGCAAGGAGAGGGTGATCGACGCCAGCGCGCGAACTATGAGGGGTTCGGCCTCGTCGCTATTGGTGGCGCGAAGGTACATTTTTAATCTATGATACACAGCTGAGCCTACGAAAGGATCCTCAAGAACGCTATTCCCTTGAGTTGCACGAAATAAATATCCACTGCTGAGGTCTATCTTTAATAGTCTTGAGATTTTTAAATAGCGTTCAAAATTACGAACGGGACACACGATCAGATTTTCATAACGCGTGACTGCAAACGTATTTACAGAATCTCCACGCAATGTCTTCCCGTATGTGTGATTAAACAATAAACCCGAAGATTGAGGGAAGAACAAAACCTCCTTAGATAGGACTCTTCCCAGGTCTGAGGAGCGGTCCCCAGAGGAAAAATCAATAGAGAAAAAACAAAGATCTCTGCTAAGCAAATATAAAGAAATGGGGGACGACCACGGAGTACGAATCTTACATAAAATGTATTCTGCCAAGCGTTGCAACTTATCCAAGAATAACGACCTCAAGTAACTCTTAACCAAAGGGTGCGAGACGGGGTTGCCAATACTTAATCTCTCATCCCACATCCCCGTCCAGTCCGGCGTCTCTGAAGATAGCTCGAAGCATGGTTTAGCGCGCGAACTAAGAGTTTCAACAGTTCTGGGGGATAATCTTGACGGGCAGTCACAGGCACTGGGGTTTGATTTGCCTAGTTCCGAACAGGAAGTTTTATGGACCTTAGTGCGGCCGTTCCTGTCTCTCCAGACTAGAAACTTCAAGAGGTCCGCGGGAGACGCTGAAGAGAGCAATTTAGGAATGTGCAAGAAAGCGAGAAAATTAAGTAGTTCGCGTTGAAGGGACGTCTTTCGCTTTTCGTAAGGTTTAGCTAATTTACATCGGTTGAGATCCCCGAATGTCTTCGATGGTCTTGAAATCAATCTTGAAAACCACGGCAATCTTGAAAACCACGGGGGAGGCTTGCAGCAGTTACAGACTCCCTCCTGAAACCACATCTCTAGCAAAAGTTGTAGATGTCATCATTAATGTATGGACATTGAGGGCAAGGGACAGCTGGTTTCCAAATCCGGGGACGGCGATTCTAGACACAAAAACGAAAGAAAACATAAAACACTCCTGGGTACTCTGAATACCAGGAGATCTCACTGCAAAGGGCGAGTCGCAAAATTTCCATTGGAGGACAGAAAGAGGAGAATACTCGATTCGCCTTTGCTGCCGAGTGTGATGTGCTCCTGGGCATGAGTAGATAAGACTGTCCACCAAAACAGGAGGGGGAAGAGCCTGGGGACGACAATACCGAAGTTGACTCGAGTTTTCAGTAACCAAAAGGTCGAGACAGCAGAAAGCAAATTGTTATCTTTAAGAAAGTTATGACATTTTTTAATTTCGAAGACATGTTTCGATGTTACAAACATCATCGTCAGTACAAAATATTTGAAAAACCGTTAGGACTTATATAACAACTAGGCGAAACTTGCATAATTAAATATGATTATGTGACAAGAAATACATATTTGAGTGAGTCACAGAGTGTTAGAAAGAATGTAGAGCCTAAAGCGTAAGTGTCAGGTTGACGTGATGGACTTGTTGGTTTAAATTAGGCTGTTCCCAATTTATATGCATAGCCTCCTTGAGTTTCAGTTGAAATTTAGTAGGGGCGGAATCAAGGATTTCGAAACAGTCCGCAGAGCAAGATTGACGACAACGTTCTGAGCTTAGTAAATGTTTGAAGATGTGAGAGGACTTGTCTGAAGAGAGATGTTCACGGACGCGTGTGGAAAAATGACGACCAGTTTCGCCGATATAGCAAGCATTACAGCAAGCACAAGTGAGTCAGCAAGCACGATGTTTGTAACATCGAAACATGTCTTCGAAATTAAAAAATGTCATAACTTTCTTGAAGATAACAGTTTTCAGTAAGAACTTTAAGACTGGACCAACGAGAGCAAACGTCGGAAAGACATAAGCGTTCTCAGTGCGGTCAATGGACTGGGTAAACAAATTAACCCCACAGGGTTGTGGAGTAAAGAACGGCGTGAAGTGTCGAAGTGGGCGTTCCTGAAAATTGACTTGAACGTTGAAATCCAAAGACATGAAATCTAAAGTATGAGGTCCAAAATGTTGATCGACACGTCGCCATGGCTGCTCAGATAGCATGCAATCTGAGTCCGACAATTCTCTAGAAATAGGATCAGCAATGTTGGACTGTCAGGGAACAAAATGAAAGATTTTGTCGTGTAAGATTTTGAGCGTGTCATTGAGCAGTTTACTTTTTCCCCCTTGATTCTGCCAAGACTGAAGAAAGGGAAAAGAATCAGTGTGAACATCCACCCGGGAGTTAGAAACGAGACATTTTCCAGCCTTGAGGACGTTAATAAGAGCGCGAGCCTTCTTAACTACAATCGGAAGATGTCGCATTCCCGACGGCCAAAAATCGCGAGTCGTGATAGATGGACTACCAGAGGCACTAATTACTCCACCCCAAGCGAAATTTGAAGCATCGCTGAAAACTTTGAGGTGGACATGATGTTCGGACAGCAACGGGAGGTAACCTTGTTATGAGTCAAGGAAACGCCGGTAGCGGATTTCCTCTTTAAGATCATCTGAAACTTTGACTAAACGGGACGATTTAAGAAAACCCACAGTAGCACGGTAGATTTCCCTTGCAAAAAGGCGAGCCGCGGGAACTGCGATGTAGAAAGACGAAATCTTACCCGCCAAACGCTGGGGCGTCCGAACTGAAACAGTACGCTTGGATAAGATGTGCTAACGCAAAAACGCGAATTTCTCCTTCTTTTCCAAAGGCAACATGAACGCGAATTTACCAAAAACCGAGAAATCTTACAATACGAGAGGGAATTAGGATGGACTTGGAAAGACCCAGAAAGTTCCCCAATGAGACAAGAACTACGGCACATATGAGGACAGCCACTTTAGCGAGCCCAAGATCAGACCAATGACTGGGAACAACGAGGGACTTGCGGGAAACTGAGGGCTGTCCGACGTGACGGTCGTCAATATACTGACTGCATGCAAGGGACTGCGAGTGATCTGATGTAACTTATAGCGGCGAAACCGATGGTGTGATAAAAATACGCGCTTGCTTTCCAGCCAAAAGGAATAGTTCGGAAAACAAAATACCAACCCTGCCACTCCAAACCGAAAAACGTAGCGCTGTTTTCAGAAAGTGCAAAGTGTGATCGTACCCACTCTTGTCATCCAAAGTTGTCTGGAAGTGAGATTTTCCTACGTACCAAGGGAGATGAGAGATATAGTCCAAGGTGAGCGGCAAGTCCTTAATCCACAAATTTAAGAAGCGCTCGTCATGACGCATTCTGGCCTTAGAGGGTTCAATAGTGATGGGCATAACGAGATGTGGAGGGTCAAGACAGCGAGCCATTTCTCAAACGTTGGGTAATAGTATCAGAGATGAATCGCTCAAACCCGTGGCAAAACTTGTAGGGTAGCAGAATCATAAACGAGCCTTGGAAATCTTCCCGGAATGGGACAACAAATTCATAAACGTTGACTTTTTGTCTTATATAATGCATAATTTCCTGTTGTTTGGAACTCGAATCCAGAATCTTCGACCATTCTCCAACATGTCGATGGATCTCCCCAGCTACAAAACTATCTGGATCTCTAAACAGAACGTCTTTAACTTAGGCTTTAACTGGACATTTAGAGGCGGAGACAACAGAGGGCACCGGGGCCGCGACGCTTTGAGGTCTGCCCTTTCAATCGCACCAGCGAACCTCTTAAAGGATGAGAAATAGCTTCTTCTGGACAGAAGTGAAAGCGTTTATGTGTCTTAAGATAATTCTGGCAAAAAAAAAAAAAAAAAAACGAAATAGAAAACTAGTAAGGAAGAAGCGAGACCCCATAGCGAGGCAAACCCGAAAGAGCAATGAAGGATATTAGACAATCCCTTCGAGGAAGCTTCACCCAGAAGTCCACCCAGAGAGAGTTGCGAGTATGAAAAACAAATAACAAAGCATCCCGATAGCCAAAACAAACTTAAGTGGTCAGACCTCTTGCAGTGGTAACATTTGCCGCGGGTAGATGAGCGACGCTTGCCTCCAAGAGCTTGAAAGTTTGAAGAAAACGGGCCAGACAAGGCGGGATACCGACGGGTGAGCTGCCCAGGTGGAAGATAAGGGCCTGAAAACGACGGCGGGCTGCCGCTGGATTTCAAGAGTTTCTTGATCTGGCTAGCCCCTCTTTATCTCCAAGCAGCTGAATAACAACAGTGGCAAGACGGGGTTTCCGTACAAGAGGCCTACACTGCTTGAAAATCGCCTCGAACTTTTTGTGCTCCGGGTAGTTTGTCTCCCGGCAGGGCATATGTGTCGACCTGTAGGCGGTAGAGCGACTTGGCGGCTGGCGAACCATGTCAAGGACTGAATTGACAGTACTCTGCGTCACCGCAGATTGAAGGGTCTCAACTGTCCTTCTTAAGGTGCAATGCAAGGTCCTGGAGCAAAATAATGGGGACAGATTCTCTGAATGGCACGACTCAACAAGAAACAAACTGTTTGAACATAGAACGCGCAAGACGAACTCGAAACGTGCGAGCAGACAGAACCAGCTGGAGTAGAAAACTACGCTACCGCACAACGAGCTAAAATCCACGAACAGACCCGCACTAATTCGGTGAGACAAAACTTTAAAACACCAATGATTTTGCAGCAACAAATTGAACAAAGTACTAAAGAGAGAAAACTCGGAAACAGTAAGATCCCGCGTGACAAACTCGCCGTAATAACCAAATTACACGAGGCACACTCAGAATAGCGACTAAATTCAGCTGTTAGAAATGAATTCCCCAAGGTAGGCTTAGGGAAAGCAACATCAAAATTCCGCGAGACAGACTCGCTATAACAACTAAGCCGCGACACGAACTCAAAATAACGTTAACAGTAGATTCCGTGAGACAAGGCTCGTTTAACAGAAAAAATTCGCCACATCATCCTAATTCCGGGAGGCATATTCGCTATGGTACTTGCCTCCACGAGACAAACTCCAGAAACAGCAAATTCTGCGAGACAAACTCGGCATAATAGCCAAATCACGCGAGACGAACTTGGGATAACAGGTGAATCACGCGAGACAAACTCGGCATAATAGATGAATCACGCGAGACAAACAGCTGAATCATGCGAGACAAACTCAACATAACAGCTGAATCACATGAGACAAACTCGGCATAATATCTGAATCGCGCGAGACAAACTCGGCATAAACGCTGAATAACGTGAGACAAACTCGGCACAACAGCTGAATCACGCCAGACAAACTGGACATAACAGCAGAATCATCACATTTCAACGCGTGTATGCAAATTTGTTAACTCATTTTCACCGCGTCCCGATTGCCGCGAAATTTTTCTTCTTTCAAATATTAACAAAAATATTTCTCGTCAAGTGTTGCATCTTTTATGTTCGAATAAACGCCAAAATAAAGATTTTTTAACGATCTATCCGTAGATATTTTTTTATAATTTAAAATTCTCTGTCAAAATTTGCACAACAATCAAAGCACAAAAACAGAAACGCACGCAACAAATTTAGTCGCATTTACCTCTTCGTCGAATTCTCATGCTTAACACAGGATTTTTAGTTCTTGTGAAAATCTTTCTCTATTCGTTAGCAACCATCCTTTCAAATTTCAGAGAAATCGACCGGTCCGCGAATATTTTACGGCCGTTACAACTGTTTCAGAATAATGTGACGTCACACCCTCTCGCATCCTTGGTGTCGTCTGCCTGTGACTGAGTCAGATATGGCGTACGATCCCCGCCAAAATTCATTGTTTGAATTTTAGATTCATCTTTTGAATTTTAAATTCATAATTTAAATTTCTAACCTTAGTAGTTGAATTTTATAGGCGAATTTAAAATTTTACACTCTTGCTTCAGATTTCGCATCATTGGAAAACGTTTTTACACTCGTCTTTCAGCTTTTAAACTCAACTCTTTTATTTGACATTGCTCGCCGTGTATTTTCAACTCGCTTCATCGAATTACAAAGTAGAACCATGCAATTTTCAACTTGACGCTGTCGATAAAACTATACATCGGACAAATTTTCCTGCATTGTTACTTTTTATAAGCTAAAATGCCTGTGCCAATACTCGTCGAATTTTGCCACTTGCCGAGTCATATTTTAAACTCGACCGTGAAAATTTTCAACACGACTTCTGAATTTTCCGTCACGCTTCAGTGATCGTTGATCAAAACCATCTGTCTGGGGGGGACAAAAACCTGGGCCCGGGCCCATGGGCTAACCCATGGGCTACCCTATGTGCCACCCTATGGGCTACCTTATTTTGATGATTTTATAATTTCACAATAATTTTATCAGTGTAACATTTTCGGTAACTTGACCCTTTTTCGTCGCTTCATGAAGGGCACTTAATCTTGTGTAATAGGGAGGAATTTCAAAGATTTTGTTAATAAGATTGACAAATAAAGAAACAAATTAATACACAGGTGAAGTTGCACTCTGAGAAAACAAATTTTAAAAAAAAACTTTTCCCAAAAAAGCCATTTAACTGCACAGCGTTGCTTGTCTCGTCAATTGAAGCCATAGGAAAACGTGGGTTTTTTGTTTTTTTTGTTTTTTTTAAATCTAAAACTGTACAGCGCTGGCCGGATATAGTTTCAGAGAAAAGGCCTATGAAGTGGAAGTAAAGTTGTTTTTTTTGCCCTTGAGTACTATCAACCAAAACCCCGAATGAGGTGACCACCGAGAACGTGCGAGCGCCGTATGCAAAACAACCGAAATATAGTGAAAAAATGCTCACCATCAGTACAGTACTTCTACATCAGTACAGTACTTCTACGCGGCATGTGATCTGGCGCTAAAAAGTAACAGGGAACGGAACAAAGGGCCTTTAGTATGGCTGATAAATCGATAAATCTTCGCTTCTCTGTTTGCCTGTGACCTCTTTGTGTTTTCGCAGATATTCTTTCGGCTGGTCACGCCATCTATTCTCCCCAACTTTGTTCTTGTGGTTTTAATTAGTCGCGCAATCTGCATGACTAAAAAAATAACAAATAATAAATTCGTATTAACAAAATCTTTGAAATTCCTCCCTATTACACAACATTAAGTGCCCTTCATGAGGCGACGAAAAAGGGTCAAGTTACCGAAAATGTTACACTGATAAAATTATTGTGAAATTATAAAATCATCAAAATAAGGTAGCCCATAGGGTGGCACATAGGGTAGCCCATGGGTTAGCCCATGGGCCCGGGCCCAGGTTTTTGTCCCCCCCAGACAGATGGTTTTGATCAACGATCACTGAAGCGTGACGGAAAATTCAGAAGTCGTGTTGAAAATTTTCACGGTCGAGTTTAAAATATGACTCGGCAAGTGGCAAAATTCGACGAGTATTGGCACAGGCATTTTAGCTTATAAAAAGTAACAATGCAGGAAAATTTGTCCGATGTATAGTTTCATCGACAACGTCAAGTTGAAAATTGCATGGTTCTACTTTGTAATTCGATGAAGCGAGTTGAAAATACACGGCGAGCAATGTCAAATAAAAGAGTTGAGTTTAAGTAATGGTCCGGCTAAGAAGCAGGCAGCCCAGCGGCAAAAGTACTTAGAAGCTGCTGCTCCAATCGAGGCATCTGATTGGCTAATATCGGAAAATGTCGAAAAAAGATGAGAAAAAAATGAAAAAAAAGCCTTTTTTGGATTTCTTCTTCCCCATGCCCTTGATCTCTGTCTCTCGGCCAAATTTGGGCATTGTTCTATGCGCCATTCGCCAATCGGCAAATGGCGCATAGAATCTTGACGATATTTACAAACATAGTTTTTGAAGGCATAATGATTTGTTCTACGAAACAGAATCTAATTTTTTAGACGGCAAGTCGATTACATTTTTCATTGAAATTCAAATTTCGCGCTTTTAGCTGCTTACACCAATGGGAACAGCCGAACTTAATTTGATTAAAAATGTTGGCACATTTTAACTAACCGACGCTATTGCCGCGGGCTATTGTTTTTCTGCCTGCTTCTTAGCCGGACCATTACTTAAAAGCTGAAAGACGAGTGTAAAAACGTTTTCCAATGATGCGAAATCTGAAGCAAGAATGTAAAATTTTAAATTCGCCTATAAAATTCAACTACTAAGGTTAGAAATTTAAATTATGAATTTAAAATTCAAAAGATGAATCTAAAATTCAAACAATGAATTTTGGCGGGGATCGTACGCCATAGTCAGATTGGTTCGGAAATGGGACTCACTCAAAGCTCGGTGTTCGATTTTGTTCACTTGCCGAAATCAATCGAACTCATTCCTCTGATTGAGTTCGATTTCCAAATGTTCGATTACTATGCCGGGATTCTTATATCTCGCTGATTTAATAAATGTTCTATCGCTTTGAGTCGGGGCTTCAGGCTCAGAAATAGGTTAGATTAACTCGACAATAGAAGTGTTCATGTGGTGCAGACACAAATTCGGCACTCCTTCCATAACAATGACGAAGTTTTTCATCTTAGAACTCTAGGGGATTCCCCCGAGTGTCAAATATCAGTCTTAGACCAATGGGATCGTTCATCCGCCACGTATATGTCATGATGATCAAATCAACTGTAACCTCTTGCCGTATTAGCATGTAGACGAAGAATATTAGGCGATACGAGGTCAGCCACGTGAAAATCTGCGCATTTTTGCTGGACTGGTGTTGAAAAAGCATATTTTATCCGCAAGAATTGTACTTTAAGTCTCGTTGAATACCTTCTCATGTTCTGGGAAGGGGATATAAAAGCGGTTAAATTCGCAGTGGCTGTTGTGTGATTTCTTCTTTATCTGTCCTGTTTCACACTTCATTGCATTGATTGATCGGTTGAGTGGCCGTACAAAAAAAACATTTCTTTGCGTGAACCAATAAGATCACTTTTATTTTTACACGGACCAATCAGCCATCAGATCTTTGACAAATCTCAACACTTTTTTTTTTGAAAGTAATTTTCAAAGCTCTCAGAGCGGATTTTGCGCAACCTGCAAGTCAATAACATTACAATCGGAACTTGCGCCTTGCGTTGTGGAACTTACCGGGATCTACGAATGGATGTCTAAGAGAAGATAATTTCTGCAGGCGGTTGATCATTGTAGATTTTATTTCAATCCTCGGCTGCACTGCGTCTGTGATGATTACAAAAGATCTTCGACCCGGATCGATCATTTTACTCAATCGTCATGTTTGGAACCCCTCTCCAAGTTCTTCTTGTTGAGTTCTTTTCAAGGATTTGCTCCTCGCTAAGCAAGTTTGTTCCTTTTCAAAGTATTCTAAAAGTGATCGGAAAACCGCGAAAATAACTGGCGGCCATATTTTGTTATACCCGTCTGTTGGGCAGACAGTACTGACACAGGGCACAAGATTTTCTTCGTCTTTCTTCTTCCGAAGAAGCGTCAGTACTCAAAACTTGAGTTTTAAAGAGGCATGTACTAAAACCCGAAACACCGAAACGAAACCATCGGAACGAAACCATCGAAACACCGGAACGAAACCACCAAAACCACCGAAACAATGGAACGAAACCATCTAAACGAACCCACCGGAACACACGAAACAGCTATAAAAAACTTGAACAAAACCATCGAAACTGACTCCATTGGAGTATAAAATTTGACCTCCGGGCTGATTGTCGCTTATAATAATTTCTCGAAAGGTTTCCTTTAAGTTTCCTGATTCAGTTGCTCTTTACTAACAATCTTTGCAGATTCCCTCAGCACACCAGAAGATTCTTTCATTTCATTATTTTTCCTTTATTAACTATGTCAAGCAATGATACCTACACGGCGAGCAAGTGAAAACGAGGTTGGAACAGTGCAAAGACCAAGGCAACAAACAAAAATACGAGGTGTCGACACAGTTATGATAAAAGAATGTTAACGCATTTGTAAATTATTGTATTATTGAAATGTATTTGCATTTCGAAGAGATAGTTAATGGCGGAGACTGAATTTACCAAGTCTATTGTGTGCTTGTGTAGAAAGGAACAACTTTTGACAAAACGACTAATTTTACTTACAGTGAAACTACATCTCGAGTGAAAGAATTTCAGAAAATCTCGCGATCTGCGTGGTCATTTTGGCTGTTTCGATAGCTGTTTCGATGGTTTCGGCGGTTCCGGTTGTTTCGTTCCGGTGGTTTCGTTTCGGTGTTTCGGGTTTTAGTACATGCCTTTTAAAGACTCCTCAAGTTACATCATCCTACAGATGACAATACATCTCTAAACGGCATTTCTGAGAAACTAAGGGCTTGGATAAACCCCTTTAGCAACAATACGACATTACGATCGTCCGCGTGAGGTGTAGTCTTGAGGAGGACTGTTTTGGATGACTGTGAAACGTCAGTGCAGTAGGTGGTATCATGATAAACTACTGTAGTTGTTAATGTGACTGTCAACGAGGTCACGATGTTAGACAACTTCTGCTTAAGTTGTCAAGACGTCAGTAAACCACACTATGATTTATCAAATGGCCCGTAGGAGCCCAGGTGCGCTTGAAACTACTCAGACAATCCCGTGTAAGCGCCGCACGCATCAGTGCGAGAAGGGCTGGGAAAAGCTGCACAGCCTTGTTAGGAACACGTACTGCTCTGTGCGATGCGATTTTAGAGGATTTCATCGCTTCTTAACATCCAAGTTATTTACATCCGGAAAGGCAAATACAAACAACATACATAAGATAAATTTTCTGTAACTTTTTCGTCCATACATCATCTTCTGAGGCTCATGAATAGCGTAAAGAGCCCTTATTACTGGGTTGCCCTATGGCAAGCCCAGTCGAAAAATGGGTAGATTTCCGTTTTCTTTATTACTGGGTTGCCTATGGGCAAACCCAGTCGAGGTCTGCGTTTAGTTTGTTTGTTTTCTTTTTTTTTTTTTTTTTTTTGTTTTTTTTTGTTTTTTTTTCGTGTCAGTAAAAGTCTTGCCTGTCACTCCCCTGGTAAGTGTTGCCTTTGTGTATAGAGCCTTTTGCGCGTATTTTCTTAGGATCGAGAGGGTAGTGGAACTGCGTAGATTTCTCTGGTGGACACAGTAGAATCATCAACTTAGCCTGCAATGGCGTCGAAAGTCATGCAACGCGAATGGCGTTTTAGTGGATCCTTAAACAAAATATACCCTTATGGAGCTCAATAATGGAAAGTCAGTTGGATAAACTAGGCATGAATCTCAAAAGCGACGAGTACTGGACTTCGACAACAATCTATCGCCCGTCGAGACGAAATCAAAGTGAGCAGTATTTACCTGAAGTACATGGTAATTTGACACAATTGAGTTTCTTGTCTTCACGCACGCAATCAAATAGGAAGAGGTTTTCGCCTCTAAGAGCAAATATGTTGTTTGTTTCAATAAAATTTTCGCTGGAAAAGGATTCTGTGGTATTTTCTGCCTTTGTGAATTATAATATCATGTTGTGTATTGAATTTTCGAGCTTAAGGTTCAAATGTGATATGGGAGAAGTTTTTTAGTATTGCTCTGTAAGCAGGAAGGGTTCACAGGCCTGTTGGAAGCGTGCTTGAGTTTCAACAAAATGAGGCCCAAAATCAGTGAAAACTTGTGACGCAGATGAATAATAAAGTAGCTGCTATTTTCAAAATGATGGAATTACCTGGTGATAAATAACGTCGTACGCGTCTTGGAGAGTAAATTTTGACTTTGCATAAACAAGAGTTGGGCGATTGTGATCTTTGTTTTGACTTCGCTCATTTCATTGTCAAACTTTATAACAAATTTATTTTAGTTGAAAATGAGTTAAACGCCGTTTACTGTTTGTAAATATCTTCATTGGTTCCGGAGATATTTAAGTTTAAAATATGTGCAAAATATGCAAATTAGATTACTGATGACGTCATAGTATCAACCCACTATAACATCAAGTATACAAATAGAGTTATCTCGGTCAATTTACAACAGAGAGCATTGAAACTTGGTAGGCTGATAGTTCTACAGGCAACACACCTACGGCTATTAAGAAATCGGTTCCCATAGCAACTCACTCTTGTCCAGTCTCCTCCAACCTTATTTCAATAATTTTGGTGATCTTAAGCTAGAAAAACATTTAACAAGGCCACAAGCTCGACCTGACATATTTGCATGCTTACAGAATTACGTAGATAAGGCATCATTTGCAAATATCAAAATAGACAAAAAGAGACAAAAAGAGATATTTGAAAATAGTAAACAGCATCCTTCTTCTTGTGCGGACTACATGTTTATGTCTTTAAATGGCTTAGATAGGAAAGATGCAAATTTCGTCATAGTAGCACTTTAAACTGAAATTCTCCAGCAGAAAGAGGTCATGCACCAGGAAATGAAAACAAGAAGATCTTTCAGATCTTAAAACCGCGCTTTCAAAATTTATCTGCTTTCTTACCACTATAGTCGCAACGTAGTACACATTCCAAAGCAGTCTATAGACACAAAATCACCTGATCAATCTGTAGCACAACAACTGACAACAACGACTGCACACGAACTTATTGCACTATCACTTATAGCCGAGGTGAAATCTCCGAGGAATCTCCGATGACGTAATGGTCTTAATTAAACTGTCATCAGGATATCTATGGGTATGAACGATACGATAATAACACTTTTAACAACTTACAGCTTTCTTTCCTAAAAGTCGCGATTAAATTTAATTGGTTTTTTACACGAGTAAAGGCCTAGCAAAGTAGTCACACGCGTCCACGGCTATCTTTTGTACGGTGGTTATTTCTCTACCAATGAAAGTTGAAACGTCGACACATTCCATGGATGACATAATGACCTTTTATGTATTCAATACTCGCTTCGAATCAACCGCTTAAATAACACAAAAAGGCAATTATATTTTGTACTAAATAATGAGTGGAATATTCATAAAAGTTTAAGTACATTAACGTCTTAACAGCTTTTGGTGAATACCTGTAAACATCATAAGTTGCGTGATTGAAAGTGCCACTGACTGAATAGAAATTTGGGACTGCTCTGCACCAACAAAACACTATAGTCGCAACGTAGTACACATTCCAAAGCAGTCCTTGTTGATTCACCGATGACTATAGAACCAAAATCACTTGATCAATCTGTAGCATAACAAACTGACAACAACGGCTGCACACAACAGTATTGCACCATTACTTATAGCCGTTGTCAAATCTCCGATGACGTAATAGTCTTAGTTTTCTCTCTTAAAAGTCACGATTACATGTTTCAATAAGACACAAAAAAATATATATTTTGTTGTAAATAAAGAGCGGACTATATTCATAAATTTTAAGTACATTAACGTTTTAACAGCTTTTTGGCGAATAAACATCCTAAGTTGCGTGATTGGAAGTCCCACTGACTATGTGGCCGAGTGGAAGTCTGGTTCAGCTCTCCGACAAAACGGCCCATGGCCGCGCGGTTAACAAAGCCGCATGCAAGTACACGTAGCACAATTCTGACTTCTGTCACAAAATACCACCCCGCTCACGAGGAAATGGCACCTGATAGAAAATTACCCACATCTAAGAGAATTATTGAAGACGCTCCCCATACTACGTAGTATATCGCAAAGAAAAATCCATCAACGATATCTTAGTCAGAGCAAAACAGACAACAATTTGCGAACAGCAGGAGTAGCGTAGGCCCATGAGGGGCCCATGACCACTTTTCCAACATGCCAACCTGTCGACAGAGTAGAATAGGGAACAGAACTTTCACCACGGTACTCTTTCCCTCCAACTTCGAACCTTTTTCGTACGAAGTGCTATTATCGATTCTCGGATCAAGCGCGTATGTCACTTCCACTGTTTACACGACCTTTTACAGCCCCTCACTCGTTTAAAAAGTTAGTCACGTTTGCCCGTCAATTTCAACCTCCTACACTTTTAACATCGTTCTAGCTGCTCAACTGTGTATTGTTCTGGTTCTCTCTCGAAAATAGACCCAAGAACACGGTCCACGTCGATTAAAACCGCAACGATTGAAGCGGATATTATAAGCATTTCCTTTGTTTGTCCGAGTCACTTTCATGACGTCATTAGTGCGAGCGCATTTCAAATGCCACGTGCCATTAAAAATGTTCTTTCCAACAGAGATACCCTCGTGCTTTTGATCTCCTCGACCGAAATCCGGCACAATATAAGTAAGTACAAGATAAATTCGACAACTTAGAGTTCACTAATAACATGAGTCCATAATTCAAATATGGAGTAACAGCTTGAGCAAGAAGCCAATGTTCATTGTACTTTTTTAACTACAAGTTTGCCAATGAATAAATGAAACATTCACTTCAATCATAGCTTTGGCTGAAAGAAATATTTTTAACAGATTAGAAGTATCTGCCGATGTGAATGGATGGCTAATATATTTCACGATTTACACAGATTGAAATATTGAATAACGTCGGTGGCGTGTCGTCGTTCGCTGAGTTCAAAAAGGATTATTTGGTTCACAGTATCCGAGAGTTATTGGGTTATTTGTAAGAAAAAAAACAGACAAAGAAATATCCCAGAAAACAGTAATAGCCAAGCTGATTTTACATTATGTAATATCCATTTAAATTCCGGTGAATCTAAATAAAAACTGTAGACTGGGTTATACAGCCAATGAGGGGATTAATTTGGGTAGTTTTTTTGGGGGGGGGGGGGGGGGGGGGGGGGGGCAAACTACTGATTCATTTCTACGACAACAATTGTTTATCCTTTCATTCGAGGAGCGAATGAAAAAATCCTCGATTAACAACTGGTCGAATAGGATAAATTAATAACAATAGCAATTAATAATGCCAATGCAATGATAATGATTCTTGTAATAAATAGATATATGAAGTGTTTAGGTCTGTCATTTACCATGAAAGTTATAAAAGGAAAGGACGTAATTAATGTATGTAATAGGAAACTCAAACGAAAGAACTGAGTAACTACCCGTGGTTTGTGCAATATCCCTAATTAAATAGCACAATGATTTACTTGAAAATATAGTAACATGCCATATCATGGTGTCACATCAAATGGTGAAACACTCTAATACCCTTAATTGGGGTCTAAAATTATTTTACATGAATGGCATATTATGTTGAGATTTAATAATATTGTAGAGTATTCTTGGTTTTCTCGTGACGTCATCAAAAGTAAAAAATAAGGAATTATCAGTCCTTTTGAGATTTTAGCTTAGTTAGTTATTAGAACAGCTTAAGACTTATCTTTTCACAAATTTTCAGTTTGTTTGTGATAGAGCAAGGTTGAATAGACCACTTCAGAAAATACCATAATACTCTTTGTTTGTCTCCTCAAATTGTGAATAAGCATTTTTTGTTTTCACTTAATACATTGTAAGTCCTAAGAAAAACTGGTAACAACTCTTATGCAAAACTTTGGGGCACAAACAAAGAGTATTATGGTATTTTTCGAAGTGACCTATTTCTATGCTTTTGCGTAACACGATATTACAGGTTAAAAAAATGACATCCGCTGAGATTTCGCAATCTGAGCAGTCCTTGAATGAGAATAAGTACTCATATAGATGTTTATGAGCCCTCAGAAGAAGACTACAGGCTGCTCATAGCAAAACTCGATCACATATGTTCTTGTTAGCTTCCGGCCGCCATATTTGTGCCCCTTAGAGGGACACAAACATGGCTACTCCATACAAAGCCTCATAAATTTATGTAAAACATTTCTTCGAAGATCTTCCGCACGAAACATCGCACAGACCCTAATTTTGGCGAGACTGTTTGA
>NC_090884.1:66054569-66062069 GCF_036669925.1 Montipora capricornis
CCTTCCTTTGCAGTTCTTTGAAGTTTTTGCTTCCAGCAATTTGAAATGTTTATAACAATGTTTACTTCGGGTGCGCTCTGATTGGCTAATTCTTGACAGCTCGCTCAGCGTGACTTGAGCAGGCGGCATTCAAAATACAGAGGGACGCGTGCAGGCTCTGATTCTCTCCCACCGCAGAGCGAGAGCTCGCTCGCTGGCTACATAACATATGGCTTTCCCGATGTCACGTGACACGTGACGTGTATTTCAACATATCGACAAACCGCTGACAAGCGCAATTAATTTTTAGACGTGGTCAAGGAGCAGCTATAGTATTACCCAATCCTGCAGTATCCTTGTGATTCACATCGCGTGGCATCATTTGTAATTTTCGCTTCATTTTTCGCCTAAATTTCAAGGAAATGTTGTTGTTTATTTTTATTATTTTACGGTCTCCGTCAAGAATTGTCTTCAGGAATTCGGAAACAGATGTCATTTGTCTCTCCTTCACGCAGGAGTCTCTGTCCCAGTAATGCCAATTTTATTTGCTTGGGATCTGTCTTAGGTACAGGTGGATTCATATGTGCAGGCTTTGCTAACTTACTCTATTTTCCTTATCTTGCAATCCCTGCAAATAGAAGATCCTTACCGTAGTCTATGGTATTCTTTATGATCGTTAGATCAGCTACCATCTTGAAGATCCAATCGATAGGGGTTTTGAAGCTCTTAACTCACTCGCCGAAAATGGAAAATGAACTATAGCAGCTGTTAGAGGGCTCCCGGGCATCTTTCAACGCAGATCGTTCGGCTTTTGGTGGTCATGGCTTTTCTTTGGGATGATGAGAGGTCGTAAAGCCCCAGACCGTGGTCTCTTTTTGTCATCCTCACGGAATTGACGGTGGGAGACAAAATATAGAGAGCCTTACATAAAAATAAAAATAAAAACTGGCGCCAAAAGTCCGCTTTCACGTGAGACAACAACATGAGCCTGGTCTATTCAGGGAGGATATAAAGCTTTACCTACATATCTCAATTGGTTCGGGAGCGAAATCGCCTCTCACGTATGTATACTCTGTCATTCATAATCCGCTGTCTGAAATCCAGGGTCCTTTCTCTCATCATCGTGATCTCCCCAAGCCATTCTTCTCTCCTCCTTGCATGTTCATCACCGTTCGCGGACGATAGCTTCCAAATTCTATATCTCTGCGCTTCTTCTTCACGAACCACAGCCAAAGACGGAGCAGTTGTCACCTGGTATTACTATAAAATATTTTCAACATATTATTCGACAAAAAAAATTCCCTGCTCGGTAAAACAGGAAAGAGTCGCAAGGCTCACATGAAAGCTAAAAGCGGCCCTTCATCTTTCACCCACAACAAAGAATTTGCCGGCTTTCATAACCAGTCCTCTTCTGCTAATTCTGGTTTGGATAGATAGATAGATAGATAGATAGATAGATAGATAGATAGATAGATAGATAGATAGATTGATAGATTGATAGATAGATTGATTGATTGATTCATTAAAATTACCATTGCCGCCGGAGGGCTGAATTACGATAATTTTTACAAATGTAAAACGTTAATTAATTGTAACTATAAATTATATAATGATAAATTAAGAAAATTATTCGATAAGAATTTAACAATAATAAAGCTTATCATTATGTAAACACTAAATTACAATGAAGATACAGCTAAAATTATTCAAAATCAGATCATTTAATATATATGAGTTGTAAAAGGGCATGTTATCAGCAATGGCTTACAATAAAACTGTCTCTGAAACCATTGGTTTTAAAACGCAGGACTTGGAACTTGCGATTTTTCCGTGTACGCAAAGTGCCAAGGTAAGGTGGCGGAAGAAGTGAATAAAGCTTGTGATTATTGTTATTACGTATCTCTTGAACATTGAGTTACCAATCGCCTCTCTCCTGGCATACAAAGTAGGTATGCTAAAAACTTCTAAAGCCTGTCTATAAGATAACTCGTTAGTGCTTATTATGCATAGTGCTCGCTTGTGCAGGCGTTCTAACTGATCGGAGAGATATTGCGGTACAGCGATGTGAAAGGCTGGGCATGCGTACTCTGCAACTGGGCACATGCAAGTGGTGTAGAAACGTAGGTCATTAGTTGGCACTTTCGCGCGCTTTAATTGCCTAAGAAAGTAGAGACGCGTTGCGACTTTTCTTACGTATCATTTCTACGTGCACATTTCACTTCAAATCATTCGATATCATAACACCTAGTAATTTAGCGGATGGAAAAATCTCAATGTTCGTGTTATTGATAGTAACAAGCTCTAAAGTATTCTCTGACTTTGTGAAAGATATTCTAAGTTCCTTGCACTTCGTTTCATTCAACTGGAAACCATCAGCTCGTGACTTTGTAACAAATTCGTCAACGCCCAACCAAGAGTGCAACATACTAATGAGCGCATGCGTAGTAGGCAGTGTGGCCTAGTGGTTAGGGCGCCTGCCTTGAGATCCGGAGATCCCGGGTTCAAGACTCGCTCTCACCACTGGTTGAATTTGTTCCTGGTAGCCCCTCGTTCAACTTCTCAGCTGCACTTGTTAATAGCCAACTGGTTTGCCTCCGGCCAGTTGGGATTCTTAACAGTTGTTGTTGTTTTGTTTCGTCGTTTCGTTGTGTTTCATTGGCCCTGAAAAGCCCCTATGGGGAGCGGTCAATTAGTATGTATTGTATTGTATTGTATAGTAGAAGATTTAGGTACGGCCCCAAATTGTTGAGGTCAATCCTCTCCAGCACAGCAGGTTTGACGTAAGTGTCAACCACATAATCTTGAGACATCTTTGACAAAATGGGGGTTAGTGACATAGGGCGTAAGTGCTTATTTGCTTCACGGACGGGCTTTTGCTTTGGCACGGGGACTACATCTGCGTGCTTCCATGATGATGGCAGGCATCCTTCACGGTACGAGTAGTTCAAGATGTCAGATGCCGGAGCGGCTAAAATATCTGCGTTTTCCTTTAACAACCATCCAGGGATGTTGTCTGGGCCGTTAGCTTTGCACGTGTTCAACTTTGATAATTTCTTGCGGACTGACTCAACCGACCGTAACAAGGGGGTTTTCGGAGTAGTTACTGAAAGATGTGCACGGAAAAGCGGCAGGGAGCGGTGTGAAACAGTACATTGGCGATAAGAAAGCCTCGTTGATGATGTTAGCTAGGCTGATTTGGTCAATACTCTCATGCAGATGTTGTAACGATTTCAATGTGTCACTTTGCGCCGTAGAGGCAAACGAGCATTCTTGTCCAGAATTTCCGGCGAATGATAAGTGTTAAGAGCATTTAAATCACGAAGGTAGTAAGCAATAGACCTTTCCAAGGTTAACGCTGCCATTTCGCAGGGGATGCGAACCAACTGGGGCGAGCCCGCGGCCGAGCATATAAATGCTGATGGCTACACCGGTTACCGCCCATGGTAACAATTTGTTATCATGCCAAAACACGCTCGTTCTGCTGTTGGGTTTTGCGATAATGACAAAAGATATCCTGATCTCACTTATGTTAAATCCGACGAGGAGAATTTCAAATATCACGAATGGTCAGTTGACCCTACACTCGCCGAAATATGGCGAAAGCCAGTAGCAAAGACACGAAGAGATGTATTCAATCCTTCCCCTCGCGCTAGCGGGACTTTCGTCTCTTCTAAAACGGATTATCCGTCGGTTTTTATGACTGTTTTCGACCATCTACCAAAAAATCCCCCGGAAAAAGGAAGGCAAACAACTTACAAGAAGCCGGTCCTTCAAGATGCTTGTTGCCCAGGCTAAGCTCCGAACAGTCAAATGAGGATGACGAAGGAAGTGATGAAGAAGTGGAAACCGACACGGGCTACTCTGTTTCAGTTCCCATGCAGTTTGAACAGTTAACAAGAAAATTAATTTAGGGTGCATACAGGTCTGACCTCAACGGAAACATTCAATTTTTTTGGTTATCTGGGTGAAAAGGCTAGGTGTATGCAATATTGGAGGGGTAATAAACAGATAAAGAAAGAACAACCTCAACTTCCTCCTCCTTTCGAGTTAGCAGCACCTGGTTTTGTTCAAGGAAGACCTGGGCCAGCAAGAAAGCTAAGATTTCAGCGGGAATTTTTATCTACTCTGATGGAACTTAGACTAGCTCTTTTAACTGTTGATTTAGGGTTCAGATTCCACGTGTCAGCAACCCCTTTCAGTAATATTTTCATGACTTGGGTGAAACTTATGTCCAAGAAACTATCAGTGTTAATTGTGTGGCCCAGTAGACAACAGGATAGGAAAACCCTGCCATCTTGTTTCGAAAAGCTGTATCCCAAGGGCAGATGCATCATTGACTGCTTTGAGTGCTTCACAGAAACTCCAAGTAGACTTGATTTGGCTGCAATTCTATGGAGTGAAAAATAAACATCACGACACTTTTAAGGTCCTTGTTGCAATCATTCAAAATGGAGCTTTCTAGTCACATCACTCAGAGATGTTGTTTTTCATACTGCATCTAGTGAACTGGTTGGTTCATCTTAGGTTGTTGATGTCAACTGAAACTACAATATCATCATCCATTCATGTACGTCTCGATCAATCAAATCCTCGAGACTATCTGTTGGCACTTCATTTAAAACTGATCATTTCTCAATACGATTGGGCTGCCTTCGGTGACATTTGAATTGTTTCAGTACTCGAAGTGATAATTTTCAACAGTGGCAAATAGAAAACGTTTGACCCGTGACCTATGACCTCCACTTCTCAGTTAAGTAAAGTCCTTGAGCAGCTATTGTCCTTTCTGCTTTTCTGGTTTTCTTGTCTTGCAAAGCAGACAACAGGAACGAAGATCGTCGGTTAAAACACTCTCCATTATCGAAGGATCTATATGCTTGAAAAACAATATTCACCACAGAGTATAACGTTCTTTGGTCGACGCTTCACATCTTACGTAAGCGAACTTAAACTGAAACCACTAGACCAGAAGCAGGTTCTTTATTTCGTGTGAAAAAAAGAATGGAGACCGTCCTTCAACATTCACTACTACTGCAGGTTATGGTGAGCTAAATGCTTAGCAAGACTTATTTTCCTGAAACGGGGATATTTTGACAAGAAAGGAGAAACATTAACTGCAAATTGTCTCAAACAATTGTACAACTTGATAAAGTACCGGACCAGTAAGACCTGCTGATTCCTTATCTCTTGCTTGTACCCAGTAACCCTTTTCTGGAAACAGTTTACCTATTGAAAAATAACATTGTCAGTGTCACGAGTTTGTTCGTGCAACGCCTATATGCTTTATAAAAAACCTTATAGATTAAGATTCTGAATGCTAGGAGTGCGTCTTTAGGCTGGGAAATCACTCAACAAACATATGACCACAACCACCAATCCATGGACTGACAAAATGAATTCAATATCATATTATGAACCAGACGCCTTCCTAAAGCAGTCGATTTGTTTGCTTTAACTTTCTATATTTAGAACTGTTTTACAAAACTATTTAAATACACCCAATGTTTAGTCTTCAATCGCTTAAAAAACTAACTCGGTGACCCCCATTTGGAAAGTGATGAGTCAGTGATTAGCAGGCTTCGATAAAACTCTCTTGAAAG
Organism: Montipora capricornis; assembly: GCF_036669925.1. Taxonomy (NCBI): domain Eukaryota; kingdom Metazoa; phylum Cnidaria; class Anthozoa; order Scleractinia; family Acroporidae; genus Montipora; species Montipora capricornis. The sequence continues at coordinate 66,060,146 of NC_090884.1, forward strand.
TTTAAAAATGCATATAGAGCGGATTCACCTTAGCCAGCTTAAATTTTTTCATTTGCGAAGGTGGCTATGAATTTGCTCCAAGGGATTTTTTTAACTTTGGAGAAAAATTTTAAGCCTCCCTTAAAATCTAAGAGATTCTTAGTTTCCTAGCTTTGACAGTATGTTCCATTTTCGACTGGAAAGGCTGACAGTATGCTAAAAGGAAGTCGGATTTTTTTTTCTTTATATCCTATTTATGACTTCTCTTTTTTTTTTCAGCATCTTGAATATTGTAGCACATATTAAAAGAAGGTAGAAGGCTTCAAATCCTCAAACTTTGGGTAAGAATAATAAATTTGTACCATTCAATTATGCATGTTTAAAGATATGTCATATTATAAAAGTAGTTATTACTGCATGCTTAGCGATGGGCTTATGGACTCTGCTTGAAACAGCGATGTTAAGATAAAGGAGTCTAGACTTGGTAACGGTTAAGTTCACCATAAAATGCTCAAGACAGTGGATTCAACAGTTTCAGCATAAACACATGGTTTCGATAAGTTGTAATCGGGTTATTTGTTTATAATCTCGAAGCCTTTCATCATTCCTTGAAGCAGAACCTTTTATTACTGGGTTGCCAAACCCAGTCGGAATCTGCGTAGAATTTCGTCGTTTTTTATTTTTTTTCCGTGTCGGTAGAAGGCTTGCCTGCCACTCCCCTGCTGAGTGGTATCTTTGTGCATAGAGCCTTCTGCTCGTATTTTCTTAGGATAGAGAGGGTAGTGGAAATGCGTAGATTTCTCTGGTGGACACAGTAGAATCATTATGATAAACTTTACCGGCAGTGGTGTCGAAAGTCATGTAACGGGAATGGCGTTTTAGTGGATCTTTGAACAAAATATACCCTTATGAAGCTCAATAATGGCAAGTGAATCGGATACTGAACAAGACAGGCAGTGGAATCTTAAAAGCGACGAGTAATGGACTTCGACAACAATCTGTCGCCCGTCGAGCCGAAATCAAAGTGAGCTGCATTTCTAATATCTTCCCAAGTGTGGTGTTATGTAGAACACTGAAACCAAATGGAAATTTCTCTGGTAACTTATATGTTCAACAAAGACAGAGAACGAATCGAACACCTTAAGTGGATCTGTGATCAACCCTGCACAGTCTTTAGGTAAAAAAAATAATTGGAAATGTGACAGCCAAGAATTATTTGAAAGAAAGCTTGTCGGTGTGATCCTGAAATTTTAGTTTATTGTAATATTGCGCATATTTGACACGACTGAGTTTCTTCTCTTCACGCACGTAATGAAATAGAAGGTCATAGAAGGGGTTTTTGCCTCTAATAGCAATTATGTTGTTTGCTTAAAAAAATTGTTTGCTGGAAAAGGTGGCCTTTATGAATTTATCATGTTTTATAATATGCGAGCTTAACTGGACAGTTTTTATGGCAATAGTAAAGCATTTTCGTGTCAAAATGAGGTTAGCGTCTTTCTGTTGTGCTAACTTAATTAAATATAAATATACATTCTGCCTCGTGAGTTTGTTATTCTCGTTAACCAGCAATAGCGTCGAAAGTCATTGCAACGCGAATGGCGTTTTAGTGCATCTTATGTTGTTTGTTTCAATAAAATGTTTCGCTGGAAAAGGATTCTGTGATATTTTGTGCCTTTGTGAATTATAATATCATGTTGTATGTTGAATGTTCGAGCTTAAGATTGAAATGTGATACGGGAGGATATTTTTAGTATTGCCTTGTAAGCAGGGAAGGTTCACGAAAGTAAACAGGTCTGTTGGAAGCGTGTTTGAGTTTCAACAAAATGAGCCCCAAAATCAGCAAAAAATTGTGACGCCGAGGAATAATAAAGTAGCTGCTATTTCCAAAATGATGGAATAACCTGGTGATAAATAACGTCGTCCTGGAGAGTAAATTTTTGACTTA
>NC_090884.1:66064569-66074569 GCF_036669925.1 Montipora capricornis
TCCGTTTGTCAAGCTCATAAAGATCTTTGTCAGAGTCATACTTAAATAACTAACATCGGCGTTCGCATGTAATTTGCCGGGAGGTAAACTTGAAAAAAAAAAAAGATTTGTAAATGTGTTGAACAGCATTGGACCCAACACACTTCACTGTAATACACCTCTAACAGCCACCTCCCAGTCAGAAAAGGTGTCGACAATTTCTGGCAGCTTATTACTTGCCCCGCCCATGCCGACTCAATTATTTTACACGGACTGCACCTTCACATCAGCTATTAATTTCTCGCTTTCGAACTAATTTGAGAAAATAATGCCGAACTGTAATAAGTAGATATTTCTGGAACGATGATCTCATTTGCCTGTTTGTTCCGTTTCGTGACTGTAGAAATGGACGATGGATTATCTGCCTTTGTTTCCAAAAATTATCTTTTAAGGCCTTTCTGTACAAATATGCCAGATAAAACCGTTTTGGGTTTGTTTTTCGTGAAAAAAAGAAAGAAAGAAGTGTCTCGAATGCTTGACAAATTCTACTAGGTGCATCGATTTAGTTCTTAAAATTGTGGATGCCCAATGAGTCAAATGCATTGCGTCTATCCATATGAGGGAGCTAATCAGGAGAAAGACAGCAAAATTTACGTATACAGAAGCCGCCTCAAACAAAGCACCCAATCCCTGTTTCCACTGATTTTTAGGTAAATTCCTGAATTTTCTGGTGCAAGACTTTTTGTCCAAAATATGGTAACTAAATGAAAGGGAGAAATGATCCTCGCACTTTTCTGGACAGTTTAAGCAATTGTCTCTTATAGACACCTGAAAAATCCAGGTGGCATCAATGGGATTCTAACCCATGACCTCTGTGACGGGGTGCAATGCTCTGCCAACTGAGCTGTGAAGCCACTCAGTTGGGAGCTGGTCATTTTGTTGGGTTGATGTGTTCCCGTGAAAGGACTCTATAAATGAAATAAATGTATATATTTGAAGTGCGGGTTATAGTTTAAAGGGAGAAAAAATTCTCGCACTTATCTGGGTGATTCAAGCAATTGTTTCTTAAAGACACCTTAAAAATTTAGGTGGCACTTCAAATATATACATTCATGTCACATATTAACTAAGTGGAAATGAAATTGACAAAGAAAAATCAGAATAAGGGTTAGGGTTAGGGTTAGACCTCGGGTAGGTGAGGTACCCAGCCTTCCCGTAGTAAAAATAAGCGACCCTTCATGTGCAATATTAAAAGCCTCGGGGCGCCAGGGTGAGGTTTCCAAATGTTCAAACTAAAGATAAATACCCGAATGAACACCACCCCAGTCATCAGGCGGGGTACCCCACCTTCAGCATTCACATGGAGAAAACTCACCTCACCTAAGAGGGTTACCCGGCCCGGTTGGCGGGCAACCCGCCTCGCTGAGGTACCCCACTTCTCATGTTGACACAATCAAGAAAAAAAGGGAGAAGAGAGATTGTATGGAGAGATTGATTACCCCACCTAGGCCGGCGGGGTGCCTCACCTAACCGGGGTTCCCCCTCCTCCATGTGAACAGGCTCTAACTTAACCTACATTGTAAACTTTAAAAGTCAGTCTAATTCACAAACTTCATTGAAACGCATTAATTTCACGCGGTTTTCTTCTTCGGGTAAAGTGGGGTACCTTCTAGTCAACGGGAATACTTCTTTAGAAAACAATAGAATAAACTTAATTTGAAGTGGATCTCAAGTACAGTACAAAGTTCACCTTTTTTTGCAATTTTGCTTGCAAACGTCTTGAAAAGACTGTAGTCGCTGGAGCAGATTCAGAGCCACCTTAATTTTTCCAGTTGTGAATCCCCTCTGAATTTTTTTGTAAAGAGATGGGGTTACTAAGTTCGTTTTTGAGATATAAGTAAAAAAATAGGGTGTATTTAGATGGCTTGTTGTCAGGTTGTCAGAACAAATATTTATCGTCCGGTAACGTCATAAGAAAATGGCGGCAGTCTTCGCGTCGTCTTCTAAGATCGCTAGTATGGTCAAATCGAAAGAAACAACGCAGGAAATGATAATTTTGGCATTTTCCGAATCTTGCGAAGGTTTGCAGTAGCAATGCAAGTTTTGCTAGTACGACAGATCGAGTAAACAAACTCAGACTTTTCTTGCATTCACGACAGATTTCGTAAATATTTTAGTACTAATTTCTGTTCATAATTTTAGGCCTTCTGGTTAACTTCAGAGAAACAAGTTTTATTAACTCGTGGATTTGGATGTGAACAAATAAACGCGAAAAAGGTAAATGCGACATTACCGTGCCCTTTCCACTGAAATCTTCGCGTATTGATGCTTGCTCTTATATAGTTCGAAACGAAAAGAGGGAATTAATTATTAGCATTCTATTGAACGTTTATCGGCAGATCGCTTGTGAGTGTTGTCTGCTGCCACCTGCGTGAAAAAGTTAAACCGAAAATAAACATACAAATAACCTTTAAGTTGTCTCTGTATTCGCAAAATTTATACATGCCGTATGATACATCTGAGAAGAAATTTGGCTTCGTTTTCACAATTTAACTTGCGCTCAAAATCAAATCAAGGATTGCGATTTAAAAAGAAAAATTGAAACGAAGAAGCGAATACTGTTTTGTTATTAGTTATCATCATATATATGGTACAAGCATTGTTTTTTTTTTAAGTAAGAAAAAAATAAAATATTTTGCATAACATTGTTTTCCTTTTTCAAAATCTTGTTATAAAATTTACAAACATTTTTATTCCAACTAGAATCGCTGCCTCTACAATGTCGCTAAATTAATTGGGAAACCCGTGTATTTCGGTAGAGTACTATCCAACGAAAAATTTGCAAGGAAAGAATCGACAAGGTTTGATGGTTTCCGCCTTGCATGTAAATTCTGGCATGAAGTTATATTGACAGAAAAGCGCTTCTGTGATTGGTACATAGCAATTCCAACCAGAACTGAATTTGCAAATATAATGACTATTTCAACAATGCCGCATGCGACTTTTGAAGAAAAATTTTGCCTCGCAGAGCGAAACAAAAATTTATCGTTTTCGGCGTTGAATTGTGAAATTCAATGAGAGCACCAAAATTTCCGACAATCTTTAATATGTTAAAATATTTTCATTCCCGACGTCATTCGTCAAAATAGTTCGCGTATATTTTTCGCTGAAAAATAACTAAATTCTTCCCACTTTCCCAACCTGATGGCTGACATAAAACGTCTTAGGTGTCAAAGTATTATGTACAGTGAAGAGTCACTTTTTAAAAATACGAGAGCAATCCCTTTTTTCTTCATACCTGCAACATTGAGGATGACGCTTGACTCAAGCACGCTTCCGCTACAACCCTGTCCACACATCGTTGTCTTTTCTGAAACTTTCTCATTAAGCGTTCGTAATTCTAAAATCTAAGTGACTGTGGAACAAGCATTGCCGCCACATGGCTCAACAATTAGCTCGTTTCTCACGTCCAAAGATCGGATGATTACCACGTGACACATACAACCATTACATGGAGTGTCTCAGCTGTCAGTTACTAAGCAACGTGAACAAGTATTTTTACTGGGTTGCCAGTATGGCAAACCATTCGGAAAATGGGTGACATTTAGTCGTTTTCTTTTTTACCTTTTTTTTCCGTGTCGGGAAAAGTCTTTCCTGACACTCCCCTGCTAAGTACTGTCTTTGTGGGTAGACTCATCTGCGCGTATTTTTGATAGGTTTTAGCTATAGGGGATAGTAGGAATGCGTAGATTTCTAATTAACATGCTATGGCGTCGAAGTCATTGATCACAAATGGCGTTTTGTTGGATCTTTAAACAAAATATCCCTTTATGGAGCTCAAGAATGGAACGTCAATTCGATAAACAAGACAGGCGGTGAAAAATGAATATATGGAATCTTAAAAACAACGAGTAATGGACTTCGACAACAGTCTTTCACCTGTCGAGCCGTGATCAAAGTGAGTTGTATTTCTAATATTTTACCAAGTGTAGTGTTTTGTACAACACTTACACCGAATGGAAAATTCTCTGCATGATAACTTATGGGTTCAACGAAGACAGAGAAGGAATCGAACACCTTAAGTGGATCTGTGATCTCTGTTGTCTGGCTATTTGTATTTATTTGTACTCAACTCTGCACAGTCTTCCGGTGAAATTAATAATTTTAGTAATTCTTGTTATATTTATTTTGGGCTTAACTCTGCACAGTCTTCAGATAAAAAAATAATTGGAAATGTGACAGCCAAGAATTATTTGAAAGAAAGTTTGTTGTCTATTTTGTGCTTGATTATTCAAAGAAAGTTTCTTCAAGAAAGATTTATTTTGTTGCGTATGGTAATTTGACACGATTGAGTTTCTTGTCTTCACGCACGCAATGAAATTGGAAGGGTTTTTGCCTCTAATGGCAAATATGTTGTTTGTTTCAATAATTATTTCGCTGGAAAAGGTCGCCTTTATGAATTCATCATGTTGTGTAATATTCGAGCTTAGCAAATTTGCACACGTGCGTTGAAATGTGATACGCGAGGAGACAGGATTTTTTTCTCTCTGACAAACGATTAATAGGTAGCCAAGTTTTTAACCTCAGAAAAATATCTGTTTTGTCATTATAGTGTAAAATGAAGTTTATTTGGGAAGCCAACAATATTTCTTTAACTTCCTGGTTAATCCAATTTATTGCTACGACTTACTAGTGCGAAGATTGTTTACATTACTCATGCTTTTTGCGAATTTTGAGTGTCATGAAGTTACATCATTTCCTCCTTTGCCGCGAAGATTTTCAACGATATATCGCTTTAGTCTAACCCAAAATCATCGAGATAGTGAAAAACTTCATATTTATTGACCATTTATCTTGCTTTTGTGCTTGTGAGCATTGTAATTTGCGATAATTCGCAAGTCTGTTTTTGTATCTCATGTTTAGATTTTCAATTACAAACTCTGTTTTGATCGGTCCTCAAGCTCATGATTGTGAAAATAGTTCACCCTTAAGTCAAAATAGATACGTTTCTCAGGAACCCGACAAAGAAGGCTTCCTGACCCGACAGATGAAATGCAAATATTCAGGATGTTTCTTGGCTAAAAGGTACGTTGTTTTACTCTGAAAACGACGAACGATTAACATTCTTTTCCATAGTTCATTCAGTTGACACAAGGTGATCGTGTGCACCTTTATGGTTGCCTAGCTCGTGATCAGTTTCTTCCTTCTGACAGAACATCATGACCTTTCCCTTGATTCACAGAAGTCTGAAACTGCAGACATTTTAGTGTTTTTACGATCGATTGTCATTAATCTTTCGATGAGAATTATAGTTATTTTTTTCTTCATCTGTCTTTTGGCTAGTCTTTTACTATTAACTCTCGGCTTTTACGGTACTTTTTGGTGCAAACGTAAAGCCAAAACTTTTTTTGACCTGGCATCAGATTAGACTGAAAAATAGAGTAATTATGAAGCGGAAACAGCATCTTCAGTCCTTCCTTAGTGCGTGCAATAAACGTTTGAAATATTCCCCTTGTTTTTGTTTTTCGCTTTGCCGAAGGCTTCAACGCATAAGTCCTAATTAACTGTGCAAGGCACCGTCTGTGTGTTCAATATGTCAACTGCTACTGATTTAGCAACCACGAATTTGGATACGGCTGGTCAACCATTCACTGATTTGCTCTCACCGTATCGAGGCTTAAGCCTCCGAGCCTGGGCAGCCTGTGGTCGCACGTGATAACGTAAATTTGGTTTTCGAAAGGGAAAGCATGTTCATAGTAGAGACGAAATAGGGTAGCAAGAAGTTTTGGATAGACAAAATCAATCGGCACTATTATTTTCTCAGGTTACTTAAATAATCGGCTTCTCCATACCTTTTCACTAAAACTGCGGATGTGAGGATGGTTAGCTCAAAGACAAAAGAATAATTTCTTGGCCGCCATTTATGAACACGGTCTATGACCTTCACATTCGTCGTTTTCGTTCTAGAGTATGAAAGGTTTGTGAATCTGGACAGCTTTTAAGGAACATCATTGGCTTCTTTCTTGCACAAAGTTCTCACATCTGCATGATAAAATTTAGAGCAATTGTTGCTCCATTGTTCGCTCTCAAGTTTTCTTGCCGATAATAATAACATTAATAATAATAATAATAATAATAATAATAATAATAATAATAATAATAATAATAATAATAATTTTAATAACAAAAACTTTATTTCAACTATAAAAACAATTAGTAAATATTTACAATGTTAAACTATATATCGAAATTATTTACAAATTTTAAAAACTAAAAAAACAAGACTAACTAATAATAGTAATAATAATAATAATAATTTAAAATAATGATCTAAAACATATTGGTCTAAAAACGTATTGTACATAAAAAGTCTTATGTATCAAAGAGAAAAATCAGTCAGGCGAAAGCATAAAACATTCGTTAATAAATTATTATGTCAGTCCAGCAAGTCCCTTCTCTATCTCTAAGTCATTCTCCTGTATATTTGTCTTTCTTCTCCGTGACCTTGTTCCCCTCAAACAAACTAGGGCAGTCCGCAGGATGGCGAAGGACACTTTCGTTCGAATCCATGCGATTGTTGTTGCATAGTCCTCCTGCTTCTTTGAAGAGATGAGCTCGGCAAGTCTGGAATGGTACCGCTGACACTCCTGAGACATACCTCCTGTTGTGGTGAAGACCAAGGGCGTAAAAGTGCGTAATAATATGCTTAATAATATGCTTATTCAATCTTTTATCCCTAAATTACAAGAGGAGTCAGAAGCACTTTACATAGTAATACTAATATATATAATATATTTATGATAAATTCATAAAAGTACAAAATTACTACAATCACGAGTAATTAAATGTCACAAATCTATCAGTGCGCAACAGCTTGTTACGTGTAGTGCAATGCCCTGCAGTGCCCGAGCGGAGTCCATTTCCATGGCTAACGCCAGGCTTACCAGGACACAGACTAGCCATGCAGGGAGATGAAGTTGCCGTTATATTTTGCATAAACCGTCTGAATGCTCGAGCGCGGCGCTCAGACAGAGTCTGCAGGCCTGAAAAGACGAGCGCTTCTTCATATTGTAAGACAGGGAAAATGAATCGGAGTGGTTCCTATTCAGGAACCGATGCGACCAGACAGACCAGCCCAAACTGGGGACGCGTATTCTAACACTGATCTAACTGGACTTCAATAAACTTGCACAACCTCTTGACTGGCCAGGCCTGATTTCATCAGTACTCGGAGAGCATATCGCTTGCAAGCACGCTTAACGAAATACTCGCAGTGATGATTCCATGACAAATTAGACGCAGTATAACCCCCCCCCCCCGGTACTTTATGGGTGGATATACACTCCATGCATGGCTGAAAATTCTGACAGCTTAACTTTGAGCTTCGTAATTAATCGTTTGGCGCAGTTACGCCTCCCTCTGGTCGAGTTGTAGATCATAAGAGGACCTGTGATGAAATTGTCGTTACTTGTAGAATGCATGATTAATAAAACTGTGATGAAACCTTAAAACACTTAATTACTGGGTTACGAAACCCAGGCGGAATCTGCGTTTCATTTTTCCGTATTATTATTATTATTTTTCTTTTTCTTTTCCGTGTCGGGAAAAGTCTTCCGTATCCATCCCCTGCTAAGTAGTGTCTTTGTTCTTAGAGTCTTCTGGGCGTATGTTTCGTCGGTTTCAGGGGGTAGTAGAAATGGATAGATTTTATCCGGTGGACACAGGAGATTATTTAACTTAACCTGCAATAGCGTCGAAAGTCGTTGTCACGCGAATGGCGTTTTAGTGGATCTTTAAAAAAATATATACCTTTATGCGCCAATATGGCTGCCCGTAACAATATGCTCTTCCGATTATTCTATACATTTTTGTTGTTATGTGTCTTATTTAATGGCAATCTGTTCTACAATGGTGCTTCTAAGGAGTTTACTGTTGGTTTTATGGTGGATTCTCGAAGATTGATGCAGCCTAAAAGAAATAATTTAAACTACTTCAATTTCAGTTATCACTTCAAGCGTGAAGTTGCTGGTCGCGAACACAAAACACCGACGGCGATCTGTAAGAGTACTATGCGTGGATTCATCATTTTAGCTCTGCCAAGTTCTTTACTTTTTCATGACCTGACTATTTGTATGGATATTCACCGTAATCCTGGTCCTGTGGTTGATGAACTGTCGACCTTTCAACGTCCATGCTGTTCGAATGATTTAAATATTCCTTCTACAAATATTAATTATTCAAGACAACAACTTTTCGATGTAAGATCGAAATCCTTGCTTCAACCTGACTTATTCCAATTCTTGAAGGTACAAGGGATCCTAAAAACACGCCGTGTTCGCGCTGGAAAATCTTCCAACCGATCTTCTGCTACGTACCTACAAGATTAAATGAGCGTATGCTTCGTGATTTTACAACTACTACTGTGGGAAATAATTTGAATAATCTGGTGCCTGTCATACGTCTTCTTCATATTCAACCAATATAAACGAAGCTGCTTAACTTCTGTATCCTTAATGCTGGATCCATCAATTACAAAACGATTATAATCAAAGATATTTTAGCTCTCACAGAAAATTGGCTTAAACCTGACGCTGACTCTGATTATATTACACGGGATATAACTCTTACTGGCTACTGTTTTGCTCACTCTTCTCGATCCAGTGGAAATGATGGCGGCTTTGCTTTTCTATACCGGAAAGATCTAAAAATGGAACGACTCAAGAATCCTGTCTTCAAATCGTTTGAATTTATGGAATCCCTACTTAATACTATCTCATGTGTGCTACGTATTATTGTTGTTTATCGACCTCCTGGCTCAACTCAGAATGGCTCGACAACGGCTCTATTTTTCGACGAATTTTCTACTATGCTGGAACGCTTAGTTTCACTGCCTGGTAAACTACTTGTAACCGGTGACTTTAATTTTCACATCAACAATCCTTTCGACAACACAGCTCGCCAATTTTTGGATCTGCTAAATTGCTTTAATCTGCATGTCCTAAACACCGTCTCACCTACTCACAAAAGCAATAACATCCTAGATCTTATCATCGCTAGAACTGATGAACTGACAGCCCTAAACCCATTCGTTAACAATCCAGTTATCTCAGATCACTTTGCTGTGCATTGCAACCTGCCCATCGGCAAACCTCAAAACCCTAAAATGGTCTCTACTACACGGACCCTACACAATTTAAACTTGCAAAGTTTTGTACAAGATATAACCTCGTCTACTTTGTTTAACTCACCTTCATCAGACCTTGCTGAATTGTGTGACCAGTATAATAGTGACCTATCTACTATCTTGGATAAACATGTACCCTTGCGTACGAAGATAATCACAATCCGGCCCAAGGCTCCTTGGTATAATAACTATATCAGAGAACAAAAGAGAATCTGTCGTCGTCTTGAACGCAGTTGGCGCCATACTCATACCGAAACTGATCATCAAGCCTATATTAATCAGTGCACTGTCGTGAAACAATCCATCCACACCTCGAAAATGAATTATTACTCTGATCTTATCAATGAAGCCGGTGTTGATAGCAAAGCTCTATTTCGCAATGTTGATCGTCTTTTACACAGAAAGGCAGAGAAATTTCTTCCAACATTCTCGTTAGCTTTAGCATTAGCAAACAATTTCGCTGAATTCTTCGAAACTAAAATTATTGAAATCCAAAATTAAATTAAAGTTCACTTGACTCCTGATCTCTTCTGCACCTTTGACTCACCATCACTAAAATCCCAACTAAATAATTTTTCACCTACATCTACTGATGAAGTGTCTAAGATTGCTCGTAAAGTCGTCTTAAAATCATGCATCTTAGACCCACTTCCTTCCGCACTGATGAAAGAATGCATTGAAATGTTCCTACCAACACTTTGCAAGGTCGTTAACCTATCTCTGGAATCTGTCTATCTACCTTCTTCTCTTAAAACTGCTGTCCTTACACCTCTACTCAAGAAACCTTCTTTAGATCACGAAATCTTCAGAAATTACAGACCGATCTCAAACCTTACA
>NC_090884.1:66089569-66094569 GCF_036669925.1 Montipora capricornis
GACAAACCTGAGGTCGACGGTGTGCTCATTTTACTCCCCCCCTCTCCATCAGTGCTCCGTTTTACGGGTATTTAACGCTACTTAGCTACACGGAAAGGAAAGAAGTCGAAACAAGGATGCGAGATCCGGGAATCGAACTCAGGCCGCGTACTAACCGACCGTGCCATCCTTGCTCCTGTAAGTAGTGCTTGGGATCCCCACACTGAACAGCTTATGGGTAGAGCAGCACGACTTGTCCTTTCTGGCTATAAAAGTTATGAGCCTGGTTCTATTTCAGTAATGTTGGGAAAACTTAGCTGGATAACTTTAAAGCTTCGTGGGCAAATGAAAAGAGTAATTTTCTTTAACAAAGCCTTAGATAATCTACCTGCCCTTCCCTTCCTGGAATCACTCAAGTAACCTGTCAGGAGATCAAACATATTGTGAACACTATATTCCAGTCTTAGCTCGTACCAATTTGTTTAAATACAGTTTCTTACCACAAACTGTAGCTAATTGGAACCGCTTACCTCAATCTATTATCGATTTATCTTCTAACCCTGGAGCCTTTCGAGACTCCTTGGTATCATATGCTTGTAAGAAATTATAAACCGTACGACCGCTGACTTGTCTGGAAATGGAGAAATGGCGGGCGCTCATTGGTCTTGTTCTCCTGCTCCCTTTATGGCAGGCGCACATGGCAGGAAAAAGCGCTATTCTTTGGACCGATTCTAGTACATCTCTTCTCCTGGAATCCCTACGATCGAAAGAAATCTAGCGGAATACCAAAGTAGATTCATATGGGGATCAAAACATGAAAAAAACTACCTTGCAAACTTTCGTTGCCCAAGGGCGAACCCACTGCCTCCGATTCATGTCTCTTCCAATGCTCAAGCAAAGCCCAGACCACTACAAGACAGCAACTTTTTTTTCTCTCGTAAAATACGCATAAGCTGTAGTTCAGAAAACGGCAGGTAAAACAGTCTTTGTTTTTTGGCGCCCTGCGTTTTCGTTTTTTGTCGTCCGCTGTATAATTTGTTGCTGGCTACAGTGAAAACTTGTCCAAGCAAGGCTTAGTCATTTGTTAACACGAGCAAATACTAAAAAATTGTCAAGTCAAAACTCGTCAAACAAAATTTATCTTTGATACACATGACCCAATGAAAATTTTCAATGGCACTTGGCAAGGAAAACCTGCTCGTGTCTAACCGGCTTAATTGTTGCGGAATGAGGGAAGCGAATGAGCAACAACATAATCAGCTCTAATTTAAGACTATATCAATGTAAAATCTCAGTGTTTTGTACTAATTGATGCGTCAATTTCTTCCCACCACTTGTCCCCCTGTTTTTCTGTGGTGTAACTCGATTCGGGTTTTCTGATTCCTCAGGTGACCAAGTCGAAAGTGATATCCAGACGGCATAGAAAGTCAGAGGAGTTAACTTGTGCGGTTGGAACGCCCACCCACACAGAGTTTTATGACCTTTTGATGTGGTATTGGTTTTACACGCTGAGATTACTGGAAGGAAGAAAAAAACGGTATCCATATGCCAGGCTATCAATTGGCAAATCGTGACAAGTCAAAAATCGAAGCGAAATACTTCTGTTCCTACTGTGAGCTGCTTTTGCGAGATGCCATGCAGACAAGTTGTGGACATTTTTATTGCTCTTCCTGCCTAGGAAATTTAATGTGAGAATAAATGCTTTATCTTTTAGAACGCAAAAGATATGTTACTGAGAACTACCAACCGCGCGTGCGTAGCGGGAAGAAGGTCATGTGAGAGGAAAATTGCATGCGAGTTTTGGTCTATCGTTGCATCGCGCGCGCGTCGAGTATAGAGTGTTGAAAAGTGGTAATTCGAAGAATAATTGTAAAGAGATTTAATTTCCCATGAAGGCAAAATTACTTCGTACCTTCCATAACTAACTGCAAAGGTTTTTGCAATCCCCTCTTCTGGGGCCATTTGCCATTTGCGCAAAAAAATCAATACATTCACCATTACGTTCCAGCGTTTCGTGTAAGAAACTGCGTTGAGCGACTTGGGAAAAAATAGATTCCCCCACCCTGCTCAGGCGAAGGTCAAATTCCCTTTTCCTTCGGGTAAAAAGGTAAAATGTTCGGGGTATGGGGTATGCCAGGGAAACTTTGGCATTTAATACAAATATACATACGTATATAATAATCACAGGAGTCGGATGACTGTACAAGATGCTAAAAAAGAAGGATAACTGTTAAACAGTACAAGTAAACAAATAAATATAGCAGTTCATTAAACTACAGTTCTTACAAAATAAATTTTACATCGCCATACAACATTGACTAATGATTCTTAGTTTACATTGAGACCTCCATGGTGGTGTACGAAACAATTCTGTAGCCATTCTCCACAGCCATGTTTTTCAACGAAGACAAAAGAAAGTGTTTGCACAATAATAAAGTTCAATTCCTGGAGGATTGGGTCGCGACACCAACATGGCAGGCGTTTCTTTGTTTTGGTGGCCGTGACGTCATATGAAAACCGAAAATAGAAAATGGCCCCACAAGTTTTGCATAATAATCAAGTCAAATTCCTAAAAGGCTTTTTACTGCATTGTTCTGTACACCAATATGGCCACCCGTGACGTCAGATGGAAATGCACTCCTTTGGAAGGCAGGGATAGTCTCAACGTTTACAGCAGGTATTGCGAGACTAATTTTTTGATATAATGGTACGTCATCAAATATGAGCCACATGTATATGCATGTATATTAACGTGTACTAGCATGATCCATGTTTAAGCATGTATAAGCATGAGCCACATGTTTTAGTGAAATAATGTTTCATGTTTTTTCTAGGGACCAAGTCTTAATGGTGATGATTTGCCGTGTTGATAAACAGCAACTTCGTGGAAATGAGGTCTGGTGCTTTTTCGTGTAAAATTCTGTGTAGATTGGCGACGTATCCATTTTTGGAAATGAAAATTATTTGGAGATAGAGAAAGAGAGGGAAAAGAACAAATACACGCATCCTTTTCGATGGTTTGAGATATCATACGCGCGGATATATGACGAGTATCGAACTATTTTTCTGACCGAGGAAATTATAACCGATATAGGATTGGCCTTGCTTAATCAAAAGCGTGGTTCTCACTTGTGCGATAAGTGCAAGCGTAAGCACAAGGATGAATTTCCGACGTTCAAACAGTGAAAGAAGTCGAGGAAAATATTGGCATACGCAAGCTTGGTAAGGTGGGAGAAGACCTAGTAAGATTCAAGATGGCGTGCGAATCGTCGTGTTTGTGCTTATGATTAACTCTTGCCGGTTCTTTCTTGTGAAATACGCACAGGCACAAAAAAAAAGGAAAATTTCCTTTCCTTGTGCTTGTGCTTACGCTTGTGTAAATGCTTATTTTGCGCCCGTTCTCACACGATTTTTCTCATGCTTATGCTTGTATTTGTGCTTTTGCTTATCGCACAAGTGGGAACCAGGCTAAAATATGTCAGATTTTTTATGTTAACGTTTGGAAGGTTTAACATATTATGGTCTTTGTAGGTTTTTGCAGACAAATTCATGCGTCGTGAAGTGGAAGCTATTGTCGTGTTCTGCACTTTTACAGATGATGGATGTACCTGGAAAGGAGAAGTCAGGCATTTAGAGGTACTTAGTGGAGAAGGAATTGAGAGAAGTAATACGTTTATCTCAGTGCTGTAACAAGGATGATTAGACAAGTATCCACTCCAAATCAGTATAGATTCGTTGGTTGTTTAGTTTTGCCGGAAGCATTCCTCCTCCTTCTCTGCTAAAAGGTCAGGGAGGGAGGGAGGCAGAGCGAGTGCCGAAAAGAAAGGGGACTGGTCAGAACTCGCTCTGCCTGCCTCTTTCCTGCTCTTTTAGCGCTTGCTACGCTAGCCTGCGAACACAGACGTATTTCCGGCTGTCACTGAACCAGTGACAGCCGGAAATACGTCTGTGTTCGCAGGCTATTGCTACGCATGCTAACTCTGATTGCTGGAAAAATGATGATGGTTTTAAACAACACTGTTACATACTTACATCCATACACTTTATTTATACTCGAAACTGACTGAAGCGTATTAGACACCTAACATAGACAGTGCTGCCATAATGATAAAAAAAACACTTTCTTTTTGTCTCAAAATTTTGAAGTTTGTGTGCTTAACACCTGACTGGCAAAATTTTGGACTTTGATTTTTTATCCAAAGGCTGTTTTACGGTCCGCCATCACTCATGTTCAAAACTGGCCGATTGGACCTCAGAGGGTGTGGACCTAAGGAAAAGTGACGTAATTTGCTCGCTAGCTTAAAATTTCAGCCTGAGGAATTTTCTCGACAATCGACAAGTTCGCATTATATATAGCACCCTCCTTTGTCTAAAGAAGATAGTTTTTTTTTGCCGAAGTCGCGGTCAAGGTAGATGATGAACTGCTCGAAATTATGCGTGAGAAAATTAAAACTTTTAATAATGGGATATGTTTCCGCTTTTGAAGTTTCAGGAAGATTCTGAATGATGTAAAATCAAATTTTTAGTTATTTGTTCGATCTTTGGAAATTTCTAACACAAGGCGCAAGGCATCCAAAAGACTACATGGACAGCGCAGTTTGAAATGTGAAGGAATAACAACTAAATAGCAGCTGACAAAGAATATTTGTGTCATTTCGACATTGCTTCGTGACCTGTCAAAATTCTCGCGTATTCAGTTGCAAGGCTGCGTAGCTGTCAGTATTCTTGGCGAGGAGAATGGGGTGGGGCGCTGTAAATACTGCCTGCCCGAAAACTTGAGCGCTTACCAGTCCACTAAAATTTCCGGAAATTCCGGTACAGAATCAAATGGTACGGAATGTTTCGAAAATTTCGGTCAATCTCTGGAGGTTGTCCTTTTTCTCGAAACTTTGGAAATTCCGGGAATTCTCTGTACCATTTGAAGTTCCATTTCTCTTCATGCTTAGTCCTAGTTTTCCCCCCGCGACTGGCAAGTGAAAATGAAAGAGTTCTTCCAATGCAGCGCGAGTTATACTTTACAA
>NC_090884.1:66099569-66114569 GCF_036669925.1 Montipora capricornis
GTTTTCAATTTACCTTCCTCATCAGATTCAGTAGCTTTTTGTGCCCCGTTTTGGGCTGAAATTAACGCACTTTTGTTATCTTACATGCATTTCGTGCTTATTTTCAGGGTCACACCAGTGGCTGCGAATACTTGAAAGTTCCATGTGTACATCCTGAGTGTGATTGGACGGGGGAAAAAGCTCTGCTTCCCGAGCACCTGGAAATCGAATGCGACTTTCGGCTAGTGCCTTGTGAATTTTGTCATTCTTCAGTAGTCTCTCGAAAGATGAAGGTATGTTATCTATTGTAAATACGCGTTGCGCACGACCTTTTTGAAAAACTCGTGCCTGACAGTGCGGTGATTAATCATGTTTATCTTCACCATATTGCTTTGAGTTAATGATAATATATAGATTTAGCCAAGCCTAAAAGCGGAGCTCCCGTTTCTTACCCCAGAAAGCAATATAGTGTACATGCAAATTTCTCCAATTTCGTCGCCTCTTCTCTCCTGCTCTTTATCTCGTTGCTTGTCACCAATATGATTTCCCGCCAGAAAAACTCGGGTTGCCAAATGCAACGCTGCCACGCGATTTCCCGCTAAGGAAAATTGCCACTCCCGTCCCCAGAGGCTGTCCTGCCTCCCCACCTCCACGCCGACAGTCTGTAGGGGCGGACGGATTGACGTACGAGATGTCATAATCAAAAATGTCTCTCCTGGATAGACTTCCCAAAAAATCTTAGCCATAGTGCTTCGCTGTCGCGCTTCGCGCGCCTGAGCTCCGCTACTAAACAGTGAAGTAAGCTTCAGTTTCCAGAATTTCGTGGAGAAAATCGTTGTGGCAATCCAATAAAATCAACTATTGCACGGTTAAAAACCCACACAATGTTAGAACAGAGAAGATGACTTAGCTCACGTTTTAGTGGTCTCTCTTTCTAGTATATCATAGTCGCATAGGCGGCCTCAAGCTGAATACAAATGAATGAATGAGTGAACGACCGAACGAATGAACTTTGAAGCGTGTAACTTGAAATTTTTTTTCTTGAAACAAAGCTGGGTATTTTAGGACACCAATTTTATGCCCAAACATAGACAAAAATAACATCAAAGCTGCACGCGCTGGAAAATGCACGAGCTACGTTGCATCCAAATAAGGAAATTTATAATCTCAAAGAAACCTCAGCTATGAACCAGAGATAAACGCTTCAAGGTCATGAGCTTCTGATATGAATGAATGAATGAATGAATGAATCTTGTATAAAAATCAAATTCGGAGAAGAGTAACGAACGAAAACGTTTATCAGTGTGGAACGAGCTACATATGCAGTGGAGACCGGACAACTTCTTTTTTATTTTTCATTTAAAATTTATTGAAAGTACATTTCATTAATTACACAAGTATGCGACACTATTTACACAGTGCTCTTCGTCATTCCTTTCTCGTAGGATCACCAGGACAATGAATGTCCTGTTTTTCCAATTGATTGTGATAAGTGCAGTAAAGCAAGAATTCCTCGAGGAAAGGTGAGTTGACCTGAGACTTTCACTTACACAGAGTAAAGCAGTTTGCTTTTCGTCGCTCAGTTGTAGTGTGACTGGGCTTCTCTCATACAAATACATGCTCCAACATTCTGTCCGTAAACCAGAGCTACCTTACCTTTTGTAAACAGCGTGGATTTAAATACTTCTTAAACGAGTCCGAAGGCAGCACTGTAAGTTATGGCTCGCAATTTATGGCCCGAGTGTTGAGCACAAAAGCCATAATTTGAACTGGAACAAAGATATTTGTTGTCGGTATCCTCTGGTAATCAAACTGGAAAGGAAAGCACACTGGCAAGAAGTCAAGTGGGCAATGGAGTGAGGTTGACGTCATTTTCAGCTCGATCCAGCTTTCTGAAGATTTAAAGTTAGTAACGATGGATCATTAAATAGAAAAATATATATATTTAAAATAAACAGGTGCCTTTTTTAAATCAAGGCTTAAAACTTGATGTCACTTAGTGCTTAGTTAACATAGTTTTGAACTCCAAAGAAAACGAAGAATTTCTTTATTTTTTGGTCATAGTAGCACTTTAGTTAAAGAGAAAATCCTAAGACTCTCGTCTAAGGACGGGGTTAGGGGTGAAGTGGGTGGTTCTTAGAACTTGGTCTATTAGTTGTAGGAAGTTTCGCTCCTCAAGAGAAAGGAAAGCGACAGTGGCGATCAATTTAAGTGGATTGATTAGAAGTAACAAAACACTTTCTTATAACCTTACAGCTGGCAGATCATCAAAATCCTATTATGGGAGATTGCGAGGGAATACAAGGTCCGTGTCCATTTTCTCAGATTGGTTGCTCCAAGACAGAGGTAAGCTTGACATCCTATTTTTAAATACAACGTTACAACTGGATAAATTTTGGTAAAAGAAAAAGTGGTGTTGGTTATAAGATTTACGAGCAGAAAATTATTTCTGCGAAGCCTATAATGACATGACATCAACATCTGTTTGCGAAATATTGACTTACTTTCATTGAAGAATACCTTGCAAAATTCAGTACACACTCAACTTGTTATATTTGCTTCTTAAATTATAATCCGCCGTGTCAGGGCAAAGCTTCAAGTGTTCTGCGTCTGATTTCAAGGACGACGTATTGCGTAGATTGCGTATCCAATATAAAGGAGTGTTTTGCTTTACAGGTCCTCAGCCAAAAGGAGAAGAAAGAACATTTGATAAATGAGAACATTCATCACAACGTTCTCGTTCTCCAGTTCGCTCTTCGCGTGAGCGGAGAAATGGAATCCGTCCTGAGATCTGATCCGAGGAATGTGTCTAGAAGACAACAAATATTTGCGAACTACGACAATGTTATCCAAGATATCCTTAACCAGATTCAAATACATTCAGAGATAAGAAGAAATCTACAGGAAAAATTGCTTGAACACAGTGAGAGGATTACATCGTTGGAGAGAAAGGTCGCGACAGCGAATATATCAGCTGGGTCCGGTGGGGCATCTGCTCAACGTGTTTCTGAGGGTGAAGGCAGCTCAATCAGTGCTGATATCACGAGAAGAGTGATAAATCTAGAGAACAAAACTGCAGACCACGAAGTACTTATGGTGGAAAACAATCGCACCGCGATGGAAACAAGTCGAGAAGCTGCCAATCTTAGGAGACAGCTTGATACTGTGCAGGAGACTACACGAAGGACAGAGCGAAGGATGG
The DNA here is from genome assembly GCF_036669925.1 of Montipora capricornis. Taxonomy (NCBI): domain Eukaryota; kingdom Metazoa; phylum Cnidaria; class Anthozoa; order Scleractinia; family Acroporidae; genus Montipora; species Montipora capricornis. Next base: position 66,102,751 of record NC_090884.1, read on the forward strand.
AGTCCATTGAGCACACACTGGCTCTGAGGAATGTCACCCTTGCTGATTTAGAAGAGTACGTGCGACAACAAGAGTTTTCAAGCTACGACGGCCAGTTGACGTGGAAGATTACTGAATTTGCTCGAAAACGAAACGAAGCCGTGAGTGGCCAACAAGTGTCTTTCTACAGCCCGTGCTTCTTCACCAGTCGCTATGGCTACAAAATGTGCGCACGTATCTATTTGAATGGAGACGGCATGGGGCGAGGCTCACACATCTCGGTGTTCTTTGTTGTCATGCGCGGACAATACGATGCATTACTCCGCTGGCCATTCAGACAGAAGGTGACCTTCATGCTGTTGGATCAAGACAATGTGGAACACGTGATTGATGCCTTCAGACCTGATCCAAGCAGCTCATCTTTCCAGAGACCAAGATGGGAAAGAAACATCGCCAGTGGTTACCCCATGTTCTGTTCCATCGCGGAATTGAATAATCATGCATATGTGCGTGACGACACCATGTTTTTGAAAGTCATCGTGGATACCGCGGATTTGTAGGAGAGGTTGGCCTGTGTGGAAGGTGCGAAAAATGGGAATTGAGATTTGGAAGCAGACGCGTGCAAGAGGGTCAGGGATAGCGGATCTTAGATCCGATATCCCTGACCCTGTTGCGTCCTTCCTTCTTCTAGCACCTTCCACGCAGGCTATAAACGGGTCAAAACCAAATCAACCGTAGCTTTCAAGATTCTATTAACCCATTGACTCCTGAGAGTGAAAGTTAACAAATTTTAGGCTCTGTCTAACACCACACGATTTTACTCATCAACTTGGAACGTCCTGGGATGCCTGTGGAGGAGTGAATTGGTTAACCAGACAAAAACTATGACCCCTCCATTAACCCATTGACTCCTAGGAGTAACACTTAACAGATTTCACTCTGTCTAACGCCAGACGATTTTACCCGTCAACTGGGAGGAGTCCTGGGCTGCCTGAGGAGTCAGTGGGTTAAAGCGTCAATTATATTGAATCGGTAAGTCCTTTTAAAAGATAAGGTTTGTAAAGAATGCGGAACTCGGGTAGTGGCGACCATCAACAAATTAGCAATCGAAAAATGAACTTTTACCAATTTTCAGCTTGGAATTGATATTCCATTTCTGCTACTACTTCGTGCATTCCTCTGCGAAGAATGTTTGGATCGGCTCGGACGATGAATGATGTGAGGTGAGCAGAAACAAATGATTCACTTTTAAGTTTGGTAACTTTTATCTAACACTGATTTGATAAATGGTATGCGCAGTGCGCATTTCGCGAAGCTATTCGAGGCGGACTGCGTAACATGATAATTACTATATTTTAGAAACTAATGAATAAAGTAAATTAGTCAATATAAGTGAATTTTAAATATAAATAGGTAGATAAGTACACACATTCGTTCGTAAAGCAAGTGGATATTAAACAAATGTATATATGCTCACTGGCTGGCTGGTTTGAGCACTCTGGCATGGCTTAGATGTACCACATTTGTGGGGAACATTTGGGGTGGCTTTTTAAGCCTAACCTCCATCCTAGACATCATCACTGCACTGATGAGGCCCAAAAGGCCGAAACAGTATTGTCTGCAGTTATATATATATGTAGAGGAATATGTCATATAATTAACACTAGTTAGTGATTTTAGAGATTAACGTCAAGACATCAACATAATATTCCTCATCGTCGAGAACCACAAGTAAAAGTTGATGAATTTTGTACTTAAAAGGTCTCATCCTATGCAAATCAGGCTTAAAGCAACCTTAGCTCCAAGGATCGAAAAAGAATTATTAAGCTGAGCACTTAATCTTGACTTATAAACAGAAAAATGACCAGCATCAAAAGATCTTGTGCTACAAGCGTGAACATCACTTGAATATGTGAAGAGATGACAACCATTCCTAGGCGCGGAATCGGCAGATATGTCATGCATAAGTGAACAAACCATTTCAAAATAAAGTGTATTGAGAGGTAAGGCCCGGTTCATACGTCGAACTTCACATGTTCCGAATCTAATGCAAATGCCAAAAATCTATTGTTTATGCTAATTTGCATTAGATTCCGCACATGTAAAGTTCGATGTTTGAACCGGGTCTTAGATGTTAGATAAAGAGATAAAGTGGTGGTAACATGAGATCTACTACTAATAAAAAACAGTAGCCGAAGGGCACGTTTCTGTAAAACAAATATCTTTCTCAAATCAATCTGCGCAGCTTGACACCAAGCAGCAATGCAGTAGGATATAAATATCAAAGAACGATAAATTTGAATTAATGTATTTAGAGAGACGTAGTGTCATAATCGTGAAATAAGTCAAAATACTCTACTTATTTTAGAGGCAATATAGTCAACATGAAATTTCCTCGTTAAATTTTTATCGATGAGCACCCCCAGGAACTTCACGTAATCTTTAAATTCATTTTTTAAATTGTTATTTTATTAGCTTTGCATTTATGATACCAAAAAAAACCCCCAAAAAATCAAGGGAAAAAAAAAACAAAACAACAACAAAAACATACAGCCAAAACATTAACTTTCCCAGGGACATCGCAACAGTGAGTAGCCAATTACTGCGGGCCCATTCAAGGGAAGTTTGACCATTTGGGGTATTGTCAAATATCCTTACATTAATCAGAAAGTTAAACTTCTTTTGTGATGGTCTGAACATGACAAAATTTGATGTTTTAGCATTTATGGTCAGTTTATTAGCAATTAAAGTGCCCCTGTGATTTTAAAGGTGTGTTTGCTTAACACCTGACTGGCAAAATTTTGGGTGTAAGTTTTGGATTTCACTTTCCGCCATTACTACTCACGTTCAAAACTGACCGATTGGACCGCAGAGGGCTGGATCCAGCGAAACGTGACGTCAAAGGCTCACTAAAAATTTACTCCCGTGCTGCATATTAAGGACGGTGCCTACTATTGTTATTGCGCATACGTTCTGCGCATCTCCAGATACTCGGATTTCCTATCGCCGATGCTTACTAATACAGGGATATTTTGGCACGGTTTAAAACTTCCGGAGAAAGTAGATCTTAGTAAGTACTCTTGGTTTCCAAAAAAGAAAATTGGGGGTTATCATGCATTTTTGGGAGAAACGTAAGCTTGAATTAGAGAAAGAACGCCATACATTGCTTTGTATTTTAAAGCTTTTTACAAAGATTATTCATGAATTATCTTTGAAAAATGCGTGGTTACCCCTAATTTTCTTGTTGGATTTCAATAACACTTGTTAAGATCTACATTTCCTGCATAATCCCACACCGAGGCAAAAATATCTTTAATTAGTAGGCACCGTCCTTAAAACGCATTGCATTCTCAAACTAGTGAGCCTTCGACGTCATTTTCTCTTCGAACCAGCTCTCTCAAGATTTTAAAGTTAGGAATGGCGGACCATTAAATAGAAAAATTCTAGTTGCAATAAACAGGTGTCTTTTTGCATTAAGGCTTAAAACTTTGGTCGCTTAGTGTTTGGTTAACATAGTTTTGAACATCCAAAGAAAAATAAGAATTGATTTTTTGGTCACAGGGGCACAGTCATATACATTCTGCAATTCAACGTTTATTACATTTTCTGCTGACTTCAAATCCTTATTAGCATACAATAAGTTAGTATCATTAGCAAATAAGTAAAAGACCAAACTTCTCAGAATAATAAAACATATCATTTATGTAGATCAAAAAGAGAAGAGGGCCTAAGACAGAGCCTTGGGGGGGGGGGGGGGGCTCTTTTTAGCAGACGGGGGACCTTTTTAGACCTTAACGACAAGTTACTTTATAGTCTTTGAACACTCCCAGTTTTCGCGGGCTTGCTACGGCCCTGTGTTAATAAAATATTTAGTTCTGCACTTGAACAATGGTAGCTTTCTAGGATCTCTGAGTTCATAGCTATGCATATGATTAGTGCGCTCAGGTAGCAAATCACACAAGCAAGCAATCAAAAACTACTGAGAGTAGTGGCATGTGGTGACACGAAAACACATAAAAGAATTTCAGGACATAAGAACAAACACGTAGTCTAGATAAATACATAATAAACAGAAAATGTAACAAGGTAATTAGGAGAACGAGCCGTAGCGTGCTCAAATATATTTTAACCTTGATTTTTAGCGGTACTTTTAGTAATTTTAATCATAGTTGAAGAATGTAAATATGTGCTTATTTTACCATTTTAATTCTTCTTTGCTATTTTGTATTCATGGTCTTTAATCGGTGCGGTTCCAAGAAACTCGCTCCTCTGCAAAGCTATGTGGGACTTTGCCTTATGTTATCTTAAGCCTAAGGGACTGGGAGAAATTGACAATATTAAGCTGCATTTAAATATAGGTACTTAATTCAGATTTAAGTTATTGTTTACAGAAAAAAACAATGAGGTGTTAATCGGCATCCGATATGTGCGAGAAAGTCAGGCACCAAATATATGAACACCAACACAGTGATAAATATTGATTATACCCTCAAGCAAGAACTAAATTGGCATGAGCAAGGGAAGGATGTCCTCGACGTACATACTATATAATAACTCAATTTATTAATGATGAATTTGCTCGAATGACATTTTGGGATTTTAAGTGATATGGCCATCGAGTTCTTGGAAATTAAAAGAACTCTAGATCACACCTGAGGTGCGTTTTCAGCTGTGGTGACGCTGTGTTCACTGGAATTTTCAAAGTGAACGTAAAAATACACTAATATAACTTCAGTCCAATAAAAGGGTCTTGTTCCAGCCAAGGATCAAGGCAAAGGGGCATAGTCGCTCGCATGACTGAGGCATAGAAACGTTTGTTGTTTACGTCGAGTAAGAGAGTGAAGCACTTCGCACCTCTGAACCCTTCCTTGACAATCTGTATCTGCCTCTGTGTTGTGTGTAGAAGTCAACTATATAAATGACATCCTGACTTGAGTAAAGCAAAAATGTTAATAATTACAACTACTATGTAGTGTAAAAGAAGCTCATGAAGGGGTTAATTGACCAATGTATATAATCTATTACTGGTGGACACTTCAGTGTTTCTCACTTTGTTATGATTTTTTTGTTAAGCAAAATAGGTAGATTCCATTTTGTCTAAGTAATTTTCAGAAGATGCCAGACCGTGTTGAGAGCATTAGTAATACATGCACTCTTCTGACAGCTCGTGTGCTTATTTGTTGGTCTTATGATATGACCAGTGGCAGAATGGAATCTATTTGTTTAGCGGCTTTAGTTCATAGTATAATCACTTGTCTGTATAAGTATACATTTGCTAAAACAAAAACAATAAAATAATCAAGTGATGTGTCTTGTGCTTGTTGATTCTGTCGAGATTTTTAAGAGGGCTCTTTGACGTTTTCTCTCTGTATGACCTCGCATTCGATTTCACTTGATCGCTGTGGTTTTCCAAATCAGTAATATCCTATGACTTACTCTTCCCACTCTTTACTCTTACTCTGTCCACTCTTTACTTGGTCAATGCAGTCGGTTTATCGTTTGCCTGCGAGTTTTAACTAACGAAATCCTTAGAATAAAACATTTAAGAGCCTCTGACCTCAAAGTACAATACGTTTTGAAATATTTTCCTATTTACGTCTGCACAAGTTACTAAAGCCATCGAAAAGGGTCGAACCCACGACCGAGCTGCATTGCAAAGCACTTTGTGCGCAGCGTGAGCCATGGTTGCATTTCCTGAAAAATTCAGACAGGAAACAGGATTTGAACCCACGACCCGATACCGCCGCAGTCTGGTGGGACACTTACGTAACGAACAAATTTAGGGCGAAACAAGGTATAACAACAAACGTGGCGGAGGTGTGGGCCTTCTTTTCAAGAATAATCTCCAAATGAAAAAGAAATTATGTGACTCATTTTTATCATTTGAATGTATGGACATTCTGTTACTGAAATTGATAAACGTTAGGATTTTTGTTATATATCGTCCTCCTCCTTCACAAGTTAATGGTTTGACAGTTTCGTTATTTTTTGCAGAATTTTCTCAATTTTTGGAGCACATTGTTATTCTTCCCGAAACCATTCTCATTCTTGGAGATTTTAACCTCCATGTTAATGGTGCAGATGATGTCAACGGTAAGAGGTTTCTTGATCTTCTTCTGTCATTTAGCCTTAAACAGCACGTTCTCTGTCCTACGTATAATGGTCGTTACACCCTTGATCTTATGATCACTCGCTCTGACGACTTGTTTGTATCTGAAGTGTGTACATCTGATATAGTCATCTCTGATGATTCTCCTGTTCTCTGCCATCTCAATCTTGTTAAGCCTCTTAGTAAGACGAAATTTGTCAATTTTAGAAATCTAAAATCTATCTGCCTTGATTCTTTCAAGCGTGATATCAGTGTCTCTCTCGCTTGTGTTGATAATTCTGATATATCTAAGCTGGTTTCACACTATCATGAGGTGCTTGCCTCTACACTCAACACGCATGCTCCACTGAAGCGTAGAGCTGTTACTGTTCGTGTTAAAAAAGCGCCTTGGTACACGCCTGAAATTGACCTCCAGAAGAAAGTTAGGCGAAGGTACGAACGTCGATGGAGGTCCACTGGACTTCCTTCTGACAAGCAGAAATTTTCTAAGCAATGTGCTGTGGTAAAAAAGATGCTGTTTTTATCTAAACAGCAGTATTTTAACAGTGTAGTTGCTGATAATGAGAATGACCAACACTCTCTTTTCAAAACTGTTTCTAATTTGCTCTATCCTAAACAGAGCCCACAGTATCCTCCTAGTTCCGATGATACTTGCCTGGCTAACTCTTTTATTCAGTTTTTCACTGATAAAATAAAGGGCATTAGACGGGGTTTTTCAGCTGTTCCTGACACAGTTCTATCGCAATTAGATATTATCACCTGCTCATCTGCTTTTTGTTGTTTTAAGGCAATGAGCGAAGATGATGTTACACGCCTTACTGGGAAAGATTATTCTCAATCATGGTCTTAGTTTACTTTGCGTTCTTCACGTAGTTGTGCCCAAAGAAGGCATTACTGTCAAATTCTTCACAGGGCTCTCTTCGGCTGGTCGCCTACGCAGCCGGTTCTTTTTGTCGTCATGCAGCGCTTCTCCCGACCCAAAGTACGGCTGAGTGGGAGCGGACTACAAGACTCTTCTGAAGGGAATTATTTGCTGTAATCTATGAAGGAAGATTTTGTATTTTATCCAGTCACGGCGTTAAGTTCAAAAGATGTGTTGATAACTGCGGTAGAAAACGAAATGAAAGTTATAAAATAAACAGAATAAGAGAATTTTATACAGCGCAAGTAATTAGTAAGTGCTTGAAACGGCCTGCAGGTAAAATCCCACCGATTTGCCTATTGTTGTGGTTTATCGGGTAATTACCGCAAGGGTCTTCCGGTAGATGCTCCAGAAAGGTCCATTCAAATATTAATCGCCAGCATCTTACGTCAATGTCAATAGTTCAGTCACGTTTTTGTTATATTCAAGATCTCTTATTGACGCTATTTTCGATTCGAGAAGAATTGAGTTCTCATTTCATTACCAATTTCTGAAAATACTATGAATATGTAAAATATTTCTTACGACTGAGCAGGTATGATGCAGTGGTAAGAGCACTCGCCTCCCAATGTGGCCTGGGTTCAATAACCAGACTTTGCTTCACATGTGGGTTGAGTTTGTTGGTTCTGCAATCTGCTCTTCTCCGGGTACTCCCCTCAAAACCAACCTATCATTTGAATTTATTTGATTTCTTCACATCGTCCCCAATTAGTGCCCCGGAACTAAATACAGTTGACACTTAAATAAAGTTTAATATAGAGATTTAGCCAAGCTTAAAAGCAGAGCTCCCGTTTCTAACTCCAGAAAGTAATACAGCAATATTTGGAAATAATTATGCTTCTGCATAAAGTACAAAATTAATCGTCATTAGTGTATAAGTCTTACAGTTTACAGTGATCAAACACCTTTGGGGTGGGTGGTCTAATTATCTTCGAGAATACTCTAAATTTTGAAATGATATTAAAGGAGGTAAACGTGGATAGAGAGCCTCTTGAAAAGAATTTTTAAGCACAGCCGCACTCTGTGTATAGTTCCCCCTTCACTCCTTCTCAGGAGCATAGGCCATCAACAGTCTCTCTCTGTAGCCTCCTGTCCTGAGCATACCGCATACCTCTCTAGTAGGTACCACTCTGTGTCTACAGCAGAAATATTTGAGAAGGTAAGAGTAACATAACTTGAAGATCCCTTTTACCATTTAATACATCTATGGGCCTCTATCACCACCAAAACTACAACAACCACAAACACAAATGGTATATTGATGGTGTACGAAGTGGAAGAAATAATTTGGAAATGTTACAGTCTTGTCTCGCCGGGATCCTAATGTGAGGAAGCCTTGGTGATGGTTTGCATAATGGACTAAATGATTTAGAAATGATACGGTCTCCATAAATGGTTTGATGTTAATTTGCTAAGTGATTTTGTTAAACAACAAATGATTTAGATGCTGATATTCAAATTAAACGGACTATTGCGTTTCGTTGAAATACTCAGCTCCAAATGGTCTAATGGAAGGTGGTATTATCAAAGAAATTTGTAAATGATTTCTAACCAAAAAAGGCTTTAACGGTTGTCGTCAAATGGTCAACTGCAGCAACAAATGAACTAAAGCTTAGATGATTAGTTTAACACTTGAACGATTTAGTTCATGGTCAACTCATTCGTGAAAACATAAATTGTTTGACCTAAAACAGAATTGTTTAACTGACAACAGAGTAAATGGAACATTTTATGTACACGTTACGATTTGTCAGCCCGAAATGATCGGAACACGAAAAGTACTTGTATTTTGACGCCCGAATTGTGGCCGATTCGTAAAAGCGATAATGTCGGGTCGACAAGTCGTGCCGCCACATCGTAGCATGTAAACCGGCCCAATGATATAGAAAAGGTGTTAATTATAAACTTCTTTATTATGGAATTTTGTGAATTTCTGACCTAACTGATACTCGCTGTCTTGCAACACCGGTTGCCGGAATGGAAAATATTTAGATACAAGCCAGATATGGCACAACTTAAGTTAATCGGCTGTGAGCATATTGTCTTTTTTCACGGCCACAACTAATGAGAAATCACTGTCGCGCCGAGAGATTATAAATGATTTACATACAGAAGGCAAAGGTCATTACTATCGCCGTCAGCAGATCAAGTTAAACCCTTCTAAAATGAGCCTTTTCTGTTTCCCGCCATAAGTTGCGCGCGAAAAGTGATTGACAGCCCCTGTCTATTGCGTGACAAAACACCATTTTAAATGGCGTTCTTAGTTATTTCAGACCATTCTCCGCTTTCACAGCTTCCAGGAAATTTTCTATGCCAAACACACTCTGAGAGGAACCATTCGCTGCTTCAAATCGTTTCTTAGCCTGTCAGCCTTAGGAGAGTCAACTAAGACACTGAAAATAAACGAAGAAGACAAAAGAACCCATATTTAAGAGCTGTCCTTCTCATAAAAATGACAGCAATTAGCAAGGAGAGAGCACTAGACGTACGTTGACGCTCCTCTGTTTCGGAAGACCCAATATGCGACACTCCTGTGTAGTGTCTTCATCAGGGTGGTCCAAAGTTATTGTAAGAATCCTTTTGTGTGGTCACCAGTTTGCCAAAAGGGAAAAGGGTGCGGCTGTTAATGGTAATTAGCGACCTTTTCTTGTGTAAATAAGTAACATGTATAAGGCTGCCATCATGACGGTTCAAAGGGAACCACAGGAATTATGTGGTTAGTTTGACAGGCTACTGACAAAGCAGAGTTTCCTTTCTACAAAGAGAAACCGCCTTTTGATGCTCTTGAAACGTGTAGCAAGCTGACGTTTTGTCCGTCCGATAGGTACTGACGATCACAGTCATTGCACGGGAGAGAGAAAACGGCGACAGTACGTTGCCTCAATATGGGATCCCTTAGGGGCCGTCGACAAATTCACTTTGTCCCCGCTTAACGTCAACTGGACGATTAGGTCAGACCCCCCCTCCCTCCCCTCCCCCCCAACCTCCTTAACGTCCACTTGAAATTTTACTGCCCTAGAAGTCCCTGAGCGGCTCCAGTCGCTACAGCTGATTAGGAATATTCAATGCACTTCTACTACAGGGAGAGGTCAACGACCGGTATTAATAAAATTGACTGCTTTAAGAAAGTGGTGAGAACTTCATACATAAAACTCTGGTTTCTCATACCCGTACAACTGCATTTTCCTGTTAATCCTATTTGTATCTCCTTCTAAATACAGTATTCAAAGGAAAAGCCAGAATCGCCAGCCCCCATGTTGTTATAAACTCATCAAGCCTGTAGTCCATTGGCAATCTAATTTCCCAGTCATGTATGCGTTACTCTTTCGCTACTCTGATGCCGACTGTGAAAGAAACTAAAAGCGCAGGATACCTGATCATCCCGGACTGACTGATGTGGGTTGAATTTGTTGGTTTGTTGGTTTTCAGTGCTCTGCTCCAAGAGCGGGCGCGGATCCAGGGGAGGTTTCACCCCCCTTTTTCTGAGCCCCCTTCTTGTACAGACCTCAAACACCTCAAACCAGGCTTTGGTTCTATTACATTATTACAAAAATTCACCGTGCCTCATTTCAAAATCCTGGATCCGCGCCTGAAGAGTGGTACTCCGGTTTTTCTCTCTCCACAAAAACCAACATTTGATTTGATTTGATTTGAGTTAATTTCGTTAGTGTCCCCAATTAGTGCTCTTGTGATAAATCCATTGACACTTAAATAAAGCTGTTATCTACAAAGACCCAATAGCTAAGTATGAAAAGTTTATCGCGCGTATTTTTTCGGCGAAACAAAGGTCAAGGTCTTGCAAAGGAAAGTGTTGTTCGATCAGCCAAAGAAAAATGGTGAGACCTTTAGGATACAGTAAAAAAGTTCACAATGTAAAATGTAGAATTTATGGTGACTAAGGAAAGAGTTTTAAAGATTACAATTTACTTTCTTTTCTTGTTAAACTTGTCCTTCTTTCTCTTCAATTTTGTGACACGCGTTCTAAAAATGTGTCAGTTTGCTACTGTTCAAAAGTGCACCGCACTAACGTCCACGGCCTTACTCCCTTTCCCCCTAAACGTCCAGTTGACGTTAAAGCGGGGACAAAGTGAATATGTCGACGGCCCCTAAAGGATCTAAATCTAAGGACTGTAACATCTCTGTGACAGAGTTAGTGCTATAGTCTCCTTTAATAAATGTTGCCACTCTTCGCTGGGCTGCTTCGATTGCGTCAATCTGGTCTTGTCTTTATATGGAACCCATACTGCCGTAGCGTACTCCCAAGTTTGGTCTCACAGTGGTAACATAAGCTAGACGTTTTTTTGCTTTCAGTACAAGGGTATAAAATGCGTTTCACAAAACTAAGTGACTTTTTAGCTTTATTCACTATGTTCTCAATAAGGCAGTTCCAACTTAGATCTTTAGTAAGGGCACGTTCTTTTGGTACGATTCCGGAATAGGAATACACGGAATAGACGGTATTCATGTTCTTTTGGGACCTATTCCCGCCGTTTTCCGAATGAAATTGAAAGGAATACTATTCCCTTCATTCTGCTCCCGATAGTAGGCCGGTCGCCTGCTGGCGGCTTGAAAATTGAAAATTGAATGGATCGTAGATGCGGGTGTGTGTTTGTACCGGTCTTAGAACAAAAAGAGCTGTAAGTTTATGTTATTCAAAAAAGTGCCCTTGCCTGGTTAAAAGAAATGAGGTTGGCATTTATTGGTTTGTACAAAAAATCACGAACCTTTTTTCAATTCAGTCGACATCAAGAGGAAGAACGTATGGGAATGCATTTGCACTATGCTCTTACAAGTACTTGCAAGTACAAA